>NC_056750.1:876819208-876876708 GCF_019279795.1 Protopterus annectens | reverse complement strand
AGGGGAGACCATCCACCATGAAAGGTGCCTTTTGCATAACTGAGTGATTAGAATGCTGTGTGACATTGGAAGCTGTTGAAAGGACCACTGGGAAAACAGCATCCATTGCAGGATCCGCATGTGAAAGCGAGCTAGGGGGAGTAATGTGATGGCTGCTGCCATGAGACCTAGGGTTTTTAGTACGAATCTGGCCTGGACTCTGCTCTCTTGTAGTAGGATTTGAACATGATCACGAATGTCTGAAATCCTTTGTACAGGCAGTTTTGCTGAAAGTTACACAGTGTTTAAAACGGCGCCTATAAAGGTAATAGATTGACAAGGCAGACTTTTCGGAGTTTATATAGATATCTAGCTCATTGCAAATTTGGAGGGTATAATCTCAGGAATGGAGTAACCGATGCCTGGTGGTGGCAGTAAGGAGCCAGTCGTCTAAGTATGGAAAGACCTGGAATCCTTGTCTCAGGTGAGCCGCAACCACTGCCATGCATTTGGAAAACACCCTGGGGGCTGTGGTGAGGCCAAAGGGCAGGGCTCTGAATTGGTAGTGACTGGCTCCCAGCCGGACGTGGAGAAACCTCCTGGAGCGCCTGTTCAATTTGATATGATAGTATGCATCCTGAAGGTCTATAGAGCACATCCAATTGTCCTGACCCAGAAAGGGTAGAATGGACTGAAGCGTGACCATCTGGAATTTCGTTCTTTGAACAGATTTGTTCAGCCTGCTGAGATCCAAAATAGGTCTCCAGTCCCCTGTCTTTTTTGGTACCAAAAATAACCTGGAGTAGACTCCGGATCCTTGCTGGTCTGCTGGGGCTGGCTGGATGGCTCTTTTTTCTAGCAGCTTTGAAATTTCTAGTGCTGCTCGATCCCTCAGACCAGGTGGAACGTCTGGAAGGGGCCCTTTTGGCTGTTGTGGGGTATGAATAAAGGGAATTTTGTAACCCTCGGATATGATCGACCGTACCCATTTGTCTTGCGTGAGGGAATACCAGGCTTCTGGGTACAGTGATAGTCTTCCCCCGACTGCCTCCGAAGGTGGACAGTCGGGCAGTTCCTCAGGGGTGCTGGAAGGGTTTGTCAGAGAAAGATTCTCTGCTACCCTGATTCTGCAGACTCCCCCTGCCCCTCGGGCGGCGTCTATTATTGTTGCCGCCTCTGCGTCTGGAGGGAAGCTCACCACGTGCGTCAGGCAGTACTCCCTGAGGTTTGCGGAACCACATTTTCCCACTCTTCTGACCCTTAGGGTATGGTCTAGAAGGGGTAGGAAAAACGGACTCCTACGGCAGAGAGAGTCTTGCCTTCCTGCTCGCACCAGGTCAATGTATCCTTCACTTGAGGTCCAAACAAGGCAGAACCATCAAAGGGGGTGTTAGTGAAGGACGCCTTGAAGGGGTCAGCAAAATTGTAAAGCTGCATCCAGGCGTGTCTCCTTAGAGCAACGTCCGTGCCTGCAGCCCTACTCGCTCCATTGGCTGCATAGGAAATGAGCCGCATGGAGGAGTTGACAATAGAGTTCAGGGTCCCCAGCTGGGAGTTGATCTTTTCCTGAGACCCCAGAGCTGATGGGTCCTGTAAGGTATCACCCAGTTCTTTGAGAAGGTCTCTCTGGAGACGGGTGAAATGGCACAAATAATTCAGCGACCGCATAGCAAAGGTCGCTGAAGAAAACATCCGCTTGCCATACCTGTCCATAGTCCTAGATTCCTTATTAGCAGGATGGACAGGTACTGAAGGGTCAGCCAACTCCATTTTAGTGGCCGCCGCCACCTCCATGGCATCAACAGGGACGCCCTTAGATAGAAACTACTTGTCAGAAGGGGCTGTAATAAATTTTGTAGGCCTCTGGGGAGTTGGTTCCATAGTATCTGGAGCCGTCCACGCCTTTCGAGCCACCACATCCATGAGTGGGTCGAAAGGCGGAGACACCCAGGAGGTGGAAGGGCGAGAACCGAACGCATCCAGGTACACCGACTCGTCCTCGGAAGGGTTAAAGGCAGACCAGTTTCCCCTCTGCTTAAGAATCTCCAGGATGTCAGAAAATGAGACATCCTCAGAGGGGGACCTTGGGGACCCTTCTGACTCATCTAAGTCTGTGTCCGATGTGACTGACTCAGGGGAGTCTACATGCTTCCTCTTGCATTTTCTCTTCCGAGGGGGCTCCCTTGAAGGATCAGGGGAGGCCTCGGAAGAGGAGGATACACCCAATGGGGCTACCTGTAGCGTCGGTTCTCCACACTCGGGATTGGAAGGGCGGATAGAGACTGAAGCAGGCACCATAGAGGGAGGAGCCGAAGGAGCCGACCGTGGAGCAGGCACAGGGGCCAGCACACTCCTCATGACCTCAAAGGTGCCCCTATCAGGCAGGGAATGGGGTCCCCGCTCCGAAGAGACAAGGACTCCTCCCGGCACTGAGAGGGACGGCTCCGAGGCCGATGTCGGGGCCAAACTCACCTGCGCTGAGCCTCCGAGAGGGAGAAAGTACAGTTTTGTACCTACCATAAATGTAGATGTCCGAGAGGAATGCATCTGCAGTCTTTACAAATGGGTTGTCCTGTCGTCAGGCAGCCCTTCGGTCAGCCGGATTCCAAAGTCTGGGTCTGGCTTCGGCTGGTGTCGCACTTCACCCGACGTCATTGCGGCAGTTATTCGGGTATAAAGGCATCAGCCGACGCCATTTTCCTCAGTGTTTCTTTCCCCAGATGCCAGGTGCCCTCTTGGATGGCTACATTTGGATAAATGCCAATGTTTCCAAATAGTAGAGAGCAAACACATAAAATAAGCATGTATGTACATATATACAAACAAATACACCATAATAAATCCCCCCCAAGCTAGCTGTAGATTGGCAAGTACCCTAGGAGTACCTCAGAGGGGAAGGAGGGTGGGTAATCCTGACTGCAGATGCATTCCTCTCGGGCATCTACATTTATGGTAGATACAAAAAGTACAGTTTTGTACCTACCATAAATGTAGATGTTCGAGGATCCACATTGCTGCAGTCCTAACCATTGGGTAGTCCGCTGTCCAGTCGGCCCGAATACCAAAGTATATGGCTGACGTCGGTCAAGGCGCATTAGACTGACGTCAGTACGTCAGGGTACTAATGCGCATGACCGACGCCATATCTTCAGTCTTTTCTTGCCCCAGATGTCAGAAGACCCTAAAAGACAAGGCCCAAACCAAAACACCAAAAAGCCCTGCACCAAACTTATATACAATATATATATATATATATATATATACAGATGTACAATAATATACAGCAACTCACACCACCACCCCTAAACACAGAGGGGAAGGCGGGAGGGTAAATTGGACTGCAGCAATGTGGATCCTCGAACATCTACATTTATGGTAGGTACAAAACTGTACTATGTTCTTCATTCCACATTGCTGCAGTCCTAACCATTGGGTAGAATCCCAAAGCAGAGGTAAGGGAGGCTGGCAAATCATAAAGAAGCAGGAGCTGCCAACATGCCTTGCAAAATGGCTGTGGCAAAACCAGCCCTAGATTTAGAGTAGAGAGGAAGGTGGTAATGCTTAGAGAAAGTATGCACTGAACTCCAAGTAGCTGCCTCTAAAATATCCTTAGTTGTCACCCCCCTTAAAAATGCTGTTGAAGTGGCAGTAGCCCTAGTGGAATGAGGCCTAATCCCAGCTGGAATCTCCTTGCCATGATGGGAATAACAAAAAGAAATGCAAAACCCAATCCACTTAGAAATAGTTTGCTTAGACACAGGCTTGCCCTGAGAACTCAAAGCAAAAGAAACAAACAACTGCTGAGACTGCCTGAAATCCTTAGTCCTGCTTAAATAATAACGCAACTGCCTATGTACATCTAAAGTGTGCAAAATCTTTTCCCCTTTATTTTGGGGATTTGCATAGAAAGTAGGCAAATGAATAGTTTGGTTTAAAGCCACACTAGAAACCACCTTGGGCATAAAGGAAGGATTAGTACGTAATGATACCCTATCCTTATGGAAAATCAGAAAGGGCTCTACTGCCATAAGGGCCTGCAACTCAGAAACCCTTCTTGCAGAAGTAATAGCCAACAAAAAAGCAGTCTTCCATGACAAATATTTTAAATCAGCAGTACCCGCAGGCTCAAAAGGTTGTAGAGTAAGTTTTCACAACACAAAATTGAGATCCCAAGCAGGAGTAGGAGCTCTCGTGGGGTCTTATATTCTTTGCCCCTCTGAGAAACTGCTTGAACAAAGGATGCGAAAACAATGGTGGGTCACAATCATAGTGAGCTGAAATTGCTGCAGCATGAATCTTAATGGAAGAGAAGGACAAACCTTTGTCCAATAACTCAGTAAGATATTGAAGAGCCACACTCAAATTAGGCTCAGAAATCTCCAAATTCCTTGCTGCACTCCAAAATAAAAATCTCTTCCATTTTTCTGCATACACTTTCCGTGTACTAGGTCTTCTAGCTTCCATAATCACATTTAAAACTTGTTGAGGAAGTTGAGACTGGCTGTCTCTCAAAACAGAATATGCCATGCTGTTAGATGAAGAGAACGAAGCTTGACATTGAGCAGGTGGCCTTCTCTCTGAGACAAAAGGTGTGGAATCAAGGGTAAAGGCCATGGAGGCTTCTTTACTAGACTCCTCAGTAATGGGTACCAGTGCTGCCGAGGCCAATCTGGAGCTATTAAAATCATCCTTGGCTTGTCTTGTCTGACCTTTAGAAGCACCTTTGGAAGAAGAGGCAGAGGTGGAAGCATACACATGAAGATTTTTCCAACTGAAAGAAAGAGCATCCACTTTCCAAGCTGTGTGATGTAACCTCTTTGTGCAAAACTTTGGCAGCTGGTGGTTTAGTGGAGAAGCGAACAGATCTATGTCTGGAGTTCCCCAGGACACTGTCAACCTTTGAAATACATGAAGATCCAGTTTCCACTCGTGGGGATCCATGATTTGTCTGCTTAACACATCTGCTAAGGAGTTCTGTGCTCCCGGCAGAAACCTTGCCTGAAGAGTTAGTTGCAAGCTGAGCGCAGTCTCCCATAAAATCATTGCTTGCCTGCACAATGGGTAAGAATGTGTTCCCCCTTGTTTGTTGATGTACCACATGACAGTTGTGTTGTCTGTTAGAATCAACACCTGCCCTGGAAGAAGTAACTCCTTGAAAGCCATTAATGCAAACTGGACTGCTAACATCTCTTTCATGTTGATATGTAGATGCTGTAGTCTGGCAGGCCACTTGTCTTGTATGCACTTTCCATTTAGATGAGCTCCCCAAGCAATGTCTGAGGCATCCGTCGTTAGAATCTGACTCGCCTCTGGCCGGGTCACAGAGAGTCCCTTGTTTAGGTGACATTCCTGAGCCCACCACAAAAATTCCTTTTGAATGCAAGGTATTATTTGAATGACAGTGTCCAAATCCTGGCAGTGCTGTGTCCATACATTTTTGAGATACCATTGCAGCTTCCTCATATGCAGTTTGGCATTGGGAAGCACCAGAATACAAGATGCCATGAACCCTAATGCTTGAAGGACTGTCCTTGCAGTCAGCACGGACTGATGAGATAGTTGATGAAAGTAAAGGGATAGACTCTGTTGTTTGTCCGGGGTTAAAAGGCCATCTGGGCTGCTGTATTCAGTCTCACACCCAGAAAGCACATGTCTTGAGAGGGTACTAGACTGGACTTTATTTCGTTCACAGAATACCCTAGGCATCTTAGCACTGCTATAACATATTCCAGATGCTGTAGAAGGTCCTCCTTTTCTTGAGCCAGAATCAGGCAGTCGTCCAAGTAAGGATAGATTTGAATTCCTTTTAGTCTGAAGTAAGCTATCACTGGAGCCAGAACCTTTGTGAATACTCTGGGCGCAGTAGATAAGCCAAAGGGCAATGCAGAGAACTGATAATGAGAATTTCCAGCTCGAAAACGCAGATACTTCCTGCAACTTAGTCTTATAGGCACATGAAGGTAAGCTTCCTTGAGATCTAAAGTTACCATCCAGTGGTCTTTGCCCAGCAGAGGTAAAAGCTGTTGTAACGTCAACATCTTGAACTTGGGAATGTCCAGATAAGTGTTGAGGATAGATAAATCCAAAATTGGTCTCCACGTGTTCCCCTTCTTTGGTACTAGGAACAGGCGAGAATAAAATCCTAGGCCCCTTTCCGATACAGGGACTGGCTGAATGGCCCCTATTTGGAGTAACAGAGAAATTTGCTTGTGAGCCTCTTTCCTTTGTGTAGGAGGAACGTCTGGCATGCCTTTGAAAGGGGGCAATGTATGGAAATAAAACCTGTAACCGTGGTGAATGATATCCAACACCCATCTGTCTTGAGTAATTAAATCCCAATTTTCTTTGAAAAGAGACAGTCTTCCTCCCAAAGGAGCTGCCAGACGAGAATCTACTGGCAGCTGAAAAAGCAGGTCATTGGGTCTGTTTACGAAAGGACTGACCCCTGCCCTCACCAGAAGTCTGAGCAGGTGAACTCCCTGATCTAGGCCTAAAAGAACCTTGAGCTCTGCCCCTACCACGTCTAGACCTACCCCTAGACTGGGAATCATAAGCAGGATATGTCCATCCCTTAGTAGGCCAATTTCTACTAAACTTCGGTGGCAGCACCTGCAAAAAATCTTTAACAGTTTGCATAGACTTAGCTTTGTCCTCCATTTTCTTCAGGACTGCTTCCACAGGCGAACCAAACAACACATCAGACTGTAAAGGAGCATCCAAAATCCTTGTCTTAACATGCTCAGCTAAATTCTGATCCCTCAACCAGGCATGTCTGCGAAGAACAGAACTAGTGGCAGCCACCCTCGAGGAGGCCTGCACAGCATCAAAACCACATTGCAAAGAATGCTTACCCACTTGTTCAGACACATGAAGTAAATCCAGCAACTCTTTACACTCTATACCTTCCGCCAAAGCATCCACCTTAGATTTCAATTGTGAAAGGAGATAATTTTGATATTTTAGCATGTGAAACTGACAATTCAACGCCTCATGGCTAGAGTGGAAGAAGTATACACTTTCTTTCCCCACCTATCCAAAGCCCGTGCCTCTTTATCAGTGGGAACAGGATTTTTTAACCACAGAGGCCTTAACACCTTTAGGCCCCTGAGAAACAGTGTCTGGGTCCGCCCTAGGACTCTTAAACAAATACTTATGAGCTTCGGGCACCCTATAGTACCTATCAGGTTTAACAGGAGCAGGAGGCAAAGAGTCAGGGTTCAAGGAAGCCTCTGCAAAAACATCTTCCACCACATTCAACACAGGAGGTATAGCTAAGGGCCTATGTTGTGGTAAAAATAAGAATTCCCTAAGCCTTTTCCTGGAATCAGAGTAATCTTGGCCTTCCCATTTAAAGTGTTCCCTCATGGAATGCAGAGTCTCTGAAAATGAGAAATCCTCAGGAGGAGAAGCTGTAGGTGTGGAATCATCCACATCAGAATCAGAATAAGGAGGAAAGTCCTGTAATTCTTCCGCAGAAGACTCCGAAGCCTCTGAATACTGTTCCAAACTCTCAAACTCAGGTTCCACCCTAGGCCTCTTATCAGGAGGGGGCATAGAGCCTCTAATCATAGTAATTAAATCTTCTGCCATTTTAAGCCTATGTTTCTTAGGCACAGAACCTGAAGTGCTAGGAGAAACCCCACTGTAGCTGAACTTGGCCTACCTCTGAAAGAAGTTTTGGCAACAGTAGGAGAAGCTCTAACTAACTTGGGAACAGAGGGAAGAACAGTTACCTGAGAAGCCCCTCAGCCTGGCCTACCTCCTGAGAGGGCACATCCTGTAACAATAAAGTGTCTGCCTAAGACTCCAAAGAAACTCCTGGCAAAACCTCTGGCTCCACAGAGCCTTCTAAAGAACCGACGTCCGGGACTGCCGGTTCATCAACCCTAGGCTTCGCTGTTTTGTCTTTGCGCTTCTTAGACGAAGCGGGCGTCGGAGCATCCGACGGCATTTTGTAATTACAACGCTTCCCAAACACTAACCTGGCACAGTCTAACCTTCTCTTAATAGTGCGTTTATTAAATCTAGCACAAGAGCGGCAACCAACAACGGCGTGCTCAGGCCCTAAACAAGGTATACACAGAGTATGGTAATCCCTATGAGGTATCTGTTTCCCACAAGAAATACAGTTATTCACTTTTTCTGACATCCGGTTAAATACTGAGGCAAGAAAAAAACAAAATGCTCCCCAACGGGGTACTTAGCCAACTTTGATTCGGTCTGAAACTCCGACTTCGGAAATATTTCAGAACGCCAACCTGCACTCGCAAGAACTGCTTCTGCATCGGACCATGCGGCAAAAAAGACTGAAGATATGGCGTCGGTCATGCGCATTAGTACCCTGACGTACTGACGTCAGTCTAATGCGCCTTGACCGACGTCAGCCATATACTTTGGTATTCGGGCCGACTGGACAGCGGACTACCCAATGGTTAGGACTGCAGCAATGTGGAATGAAGAACATCTGTACTATGTCCTTCAAGGATGCATCTGCAGTCTTTACAAATGGGTAGAATACCATAGCTAAACTAGGGGAGGAGGAAAAGAGAAGAAATTATGGTGTAGTTAGGATCCCTCGTAAAACAGCAGTGGCAAACCCTGCTCGGGATCTAGAGTATAAAGGTAAGTTATAATGCTTGGCAAATGTATGCACGGAGGTCCAAGTAGCAGCCTCTATAATGTCCTTGGTAGCCACTCCTCTTAAGAAAGCTGTGGTAGTGGCTGTAGCCCTTGTAGAATGAGGCCTTATGTTCTGTGGAGTTTGCTTTCCATGGTAGGAGTAACAGAATCTGATGCAATTTCCTATCCACTTGGAGATTGTCTGTTTTGAAATTGCTTTTCCTTCCCTTCCTGTTGCATATGCTACCAGAAGCTGGTCAGTTTTTCTATTGCCCTTGGTTCTGTCCAGGTAGTAGCGTAACTGTCTATGTACATCCAAAGTATGCAGCAGTCTTTCCCCCCTGTTCTGTGGATTGGGGAAGAATGTAGGTAGATGGATAGCCTGGTTTAAAGATACTCTGGATACCACCTTAGGCATAAATGTAGGATTTGTTCTCATGGACACTCTGTCTTGATGGAAGATTAGGAAGGGTTGTACTGCCATTAAAGCCTGTAGCTCAGAAACCCTTCTTGTCGAGGTAATTGCCAGCAGGAAAGCAGTTTTCCAGGATAAGTGTTGAAGTTCTGCTGTTGCTGCTGGTTCGAAAGGGGGGAGTGTCAATTTTTCTAGCACAAAGTTCAAGTCCCATGCTGGCAATGGTGGTTTCCTAGGAGGTTTTACATTTTTAATTCCTCTCAGAAACTGCCTGAGTAGAGGATGCGAGAAGACAGGAGGATCGAAGCTGTATTCTGCAGAAATAGCTGATGCATGTATCTTGATGGAAGAATAGGACAGGCCTGTATGGTAAAGCTCTGCCAAATACTCCAGGATGTTGGCTATGTCTACCTTTGACACATCTTTTCCCCTTTCAGTACTCCAAATAAGAAATCTTTTCCATTTTCCTGCATAGTTCCTTCTTGTTGAAGGTCTGCGGGCCTCAAGGATAATGTCTTTAACCCTTTGGGATAAATCTGGGTTAGCTGTTCTTATGTAATGTTCCAGGCAGTCAGCTGCAGAGTTTTCAGGTTTGGATGCAGGGTGTTGTAGCCGTTCTGAGTTAACAGCAATGGGATCAGGGGTAGTGTCCACATTTGTCCCGAGACATGCTCCTCAGTAATGGGTACCAATGTTGTCTTGGCCAGTCTGGAGCTATCAGAATGATCCTTGGACGTTCCTCTTTGATTTTCAATAGCACCTTGTGCATCAAAGGAAGAGGTGGGAATGCATATGCTGTCAGGCTTTTCCAACTGAAGGATAGAGAGTCCACCTTCCAAGCAAGTGGGTGGTACGTTCTTGTGCAGAAATTCTTGAGCTGGTGATTGAGCGGGGATGCGAATAAGTCTATCTGTGGTAGTCCCCATTTCCTTGTGATGGCCTTGAAGATGTCCGGGTGTAGCATCCATTCGTGAGCATCCGAGGTAGTTCTGCTTAATATGTCTGCTAGGATGTTTTCTTTTCCCGGTACAAAAATTGCTTGCAACTGAATGTTGTAGCTCAGGGCCATATTCCATAGGTCCAGTGCCATCCGCATAGGGGTATGGATGAGTGCCCCCCTGTTTGTTGATGTACCACATGACTGTGGTGTTGTCTGTCCTTATCAGTAACTGGGGTTTTCGGAGGAATGGTCTGAAATTCTGGATTGCCAGTTTTACTGCCAGCATTTCCTTTTGATTTATGTGCAGGTGCAGCTGATCTTGAGTCCATAAGCCTTGTATGCACTTGTCCAGCATGTGGGCCCCCAACCGAGGTCTGAGGCGTCCGTTGTGATGGTTTGGCTTGGTTGAATGCTGTGGAAGGGCAAACCTGGGTTTGACTGACATGCCTGAGCCCACCATAGGAACTCTTGTTTCAGGCATGGGATTAGAGGTATTTCGGTTTCTAGGCTGTGCCTGTGTTGAGACCATAAGTTCTTCAGGTACCACTGTAGCTTTCTCATATGTAGTCTGGCATGAGGGACCATGATTATGCAGGATGCCATGAAGCCCAAGGCCTGCAGTACTTTCCTTGCTGTTAGTCTGCTCTGTTTTGTTAATGCCAAGAAGTAGAGAGGAAGTTGTTCTTGCTTTTCTGCAGTTAGGAATGCCATCTGTTTTGTTGTGTCCAATTCTGCACCTAAGAAGGTTATTCTTTGGGATGGAATCAGTCTTGATTTTTTCATATTGACTGTATATCCCAGGGCTTGCAGTAAGTAAATGACTCTTTGTAAGTCTTCTGTTAGCTTGTTTTTGTTGTCCGCTTGTATCAGGCAGTTGTCCAGGTATGGATATATGTGGATTCCCTGAAGCCTGCAATGAGCGATTACTGATGCCAAACATTTCGTGAACACTCTGGGCGCAGTAGATAAGCCAAAGGGCAATGCTGAGAATTGATAATGCTCTGATCCTGCAAGAAATCGGAGGTATCTTCTGCAATTTGGTCGTATGGGGACGTGCAGGTATGCCTCCTTGAGATCTAGAGTCACCAGCCAAGACTCCTTGCCCAGCATGGGAAGAAGTTGCTGTAGGGTCAGCATTTTGAATTTTGGAACAACGATGAATGTGTTTAAAGCGGACAGGTCGAGAATAGGCCTCCAATTGTTTTCTTTTCTTGGTACCAGGAAGAGTCTGGAGTAAAATCCCTTTCCTTGTTCCATAGATGGTACCTTTTCCACAGCTCTCATTTCTACTAATTGAGCTATTTGTTTTAGAGCTTCTGTCTTTTGATTTGGTGGTAAGTTTGGCATTCCTCTTTTTGCTGGTAAAGTATGGAAATGAAACCTGTAGCCTTGGTCTATGGTTTGCAAAATCCACTTGTCTCTTGTGATGCAGTGCCAGTTTCTTGAGAATAAGGCTAACTTTCTGCCTAAGGGTGCTGCTATTTGTTCCCTGGTAGGCGGTGCCAGAGCCAAGTCACTGTGATTGTCCTGTCGCAGTGGTAGTAGTTGTGTCTGTGCCTCGTTGGTTGTTACCTTGCCACTGGCGTCCCCTGTAGGCACCTCCTCTGGATTGGTTTCTGCCTCTTGAACGCCTATTCCTGCCTCTCTGTGTTTTAGAGGAGTCTGGAAAGGACCAATTTTTGGAAGGCCAGTTCCTGCTAAACCTTGGAGGCTGAATCTGTAAGAAATATTTCACTGTTTGTACAGATTTTGCCTTCTCTTCCATTTTCTTCAGTACCTGCTGAGCAGGAGAACCAAATAAATTGACCTTATCCATAGGAGCATCTAACAGTTTTGCTTTAACATGATCCGGCAAGACTTGTTCTTTCAACCATGCATGCCTTCTGATAACTGTGCCAGTCATGGCTGATCTAAAGGAAGCCTCCAGTGCATCATAGCCACATTTTAAAGAATGGTTACTAACCTGCTGAATGTTATGCACTATTTCAAGAACATATTTCTTATCTAAAGAGTCATCAGAGGACAGTTTCTTAGTTAACTGATCAAGCATAAACTCTTGGTATTGGATCATATGAAACTGGCAGTTCAATGCCCTAGCTGAGAGAGTAGCAGAGGTGTATACTTTTTTACCCCATCTCTCTAATGACCTGGATTCCCTTTCAGAGGGGAGGGGATTTTTAACTGAGGTCGAAGCTACTGCCTTAGGCCCCTGGAAGATAGTCTCAGGATCTGCAAAAGGGGCCTTGTATAAATGGTGATGTGTGTCCGGGACCCTGTAGAACCTATCGGGCTTAGCAGGGGCTGGAGGTAAAGTATCAGGAGCAGTGCAAGCATTATTAAATGCATCATCCACAACAGGAAGAACTGGAGGTATAGCTAAAGGCCTATGTTGTGGTAAATGCAAAAAGGTCCTAAGCCTTTTCCTTGAATCTGAAAAGTCTTGCCCCTGCCATTGGAATTGCTCCCTCATGGCATGTAAGGTTTCCCCACATGAAAATTCCTCTGGTGGAGAGGCAGAAGGAATCGATTCCTCAGCATCGGAGTCTTCATAAGTAGAAAAAGGAGCCTCTGCATGGTCTGTATTGTCTGAATCATCTGAGGACACTGGCTCAGGGGGCTCTGCTCTAGGTCTCTTTTCTGGAGGAGGTTGAGAGGCCCTGTCTGGATGAGGTTGGGATCCCCTTATTAAAGAGATGAGATCCTCTGCCAGAGTAAGCATTTGGGAACTGGAGCTGGGCCTGTGAGAGGGGGCCTTAACAGGCACAGACTTAGAGGTTTTGGCTGCTTTAGCCCTGGCAAAGGCCTTTATGGACATGGCTGCAGGAGGCCTAGCAGCACCACGTGCAGGGGTTGAAACATCCAAGGGGATGGTGTCCGATAACTCTTGTGAAACCACAGTAGCAGGTTGGATTTCAGAGGCCGATTCAACCAGGTTAGAAGGGGCCTCGGTAGTAGTCATGGATTCGGCTGTAGTTAGAACCGCTTGGTCGGTTTCGGCCGAAACCGAGACACTCGCGGTTTGCTTAACCGCGGTTTCGGCCGAAACCGCGGACTTTTTCTTTGCGTTTCTTAGCAACTTGGGAAGTCGGAGGATCCGACGGCATAATGTACGCGAAATCTGAGCCGAAAAACTGTTCAGCAAACTCCGACCGACGTCTAAGCGTCCGTCGGTTAAAAGAAGCACAGGCTAAACAAGCTGCTACGTCGTGGAAGGTAAGCAGTAAGAGTGGAAATCTTTATGAGGTATTTGTTTCCCACAAGTTAAACAGTTATTCACTTTTTCTGACATCGGCTGAGGCAAGAAAGAGTCCCCAACGGGGTACTTAGCTTTTTAGAAGTCTTCGAAGTAGTATTCGGTAGTAGTAATCTCTGGATCTGACCGACTGGCACTTGCGAACAGCTTCTGCTTCGGGCGCCACACGGCAAGAAAGACTGAGGAAAATGGCGTCGGCTGATGCCTTTATACCCGAATAACTGCCGCAATGACGTCGGGTGAAGTGCGACACCAGCCGAAGCCAGACCCAGACTTTGGAATCCGGCCGACCGAAGGGCTGCCTGACGACAGGACAACCCATTTGTAAAGACTGCAGATGCATCCTTGAAGGACATCGGGGTCGGACAAGGGTCCGATGCCACTCACCCCCTAGGAACCGACGGGGGATTCCCGGCACCCGGATCCCTCCAAGGATGGAACTAAGGAAGAGATCGGAGCCGATGAGGGAGCCGAAAGGAGTGGTATTGGCTCCGACGGTCCCGACCCCTACGATCTCCGGTTCCGAACTCAAAGGAAGAGTCAGAGGAGGAATCGAAGAGGGAGTAGTGATAGCCACTGCCTGATGAGGAGGGCTATGCAACATTTGGGCCAGTGCCTGCGACTTAAGTAGTCTACTAACCACCCTCTCGAGGTCATGGTCCGACAGCCTGGAAGATTGAGAGGAATGGGACCTGTGACTCCGTTCTGATAACAAGGGAGACTTCTGAGCTGAATGGACAGATTCCAGGGAAGGAGACCTGGAATGCTTTCTGCTCGAAGACTGCTCCGACAGCAGAGTCGGAGCCGACTGAGGCCTCGAATCAAAGGTTCCAGCCGGAACCGATGCAGAGGTAGTAGTAGCGCCGCTCGGCGACGGCTCCGAACATGGAGCAGACGGTTTGGCGGGCTTGGAAGGTTTACCTGATGAAGGCTTAGCCAGGGAACCTTCAGGCTTCAACAAGCCTCTCAAAATAAGTTTGTTTCTGCATTCCTGCAGGACTCTTGGACTGAACGCATGGCAGACAGAACAAGAGTCCTGCAGGTGCAGAGGGCCCAAGCAATATACACAAGAAGTGTGACCGTCTGTCCGAGACATCTTCTGACAGCACGAGTCACACTTCTTGAAGCCCGAGACCTTGGTGTCTTTCAACATCCTGAAACAAGGATGACGGGCAGAAAAAGACAACTCTAAGTGGTCTAATCACAATCAGCCAACACACACACACAGAGCTTGTAAAAGACCAAGAAAAACAAAAAACCCAACACTTTCAAACACAGTTTAACTCTAGGCACACACATACAAGAAAAAAAATCTACAGAAAAAATCCAAAGGGATTTACTACTACAGAACTGTAATAGAACAAGTTTAGCCAAAGGCCTAACTATTAAGTAAGGGGAAAACTGAAGAAAAAAACTACCTAAGAGGGGATTCTAAACAGGGGTCTATAGGGTAGTAACTAGGAATAACTATCGCTAAGGTTAGAACCCAAAAAACTGACTAAATACAAGAAAAAGATTAATACAATCTGGAGACGGCAAAAAGACGCAACCTCGTAGCTGTAGCGGCAAACGAGATCTGGGTATATCACGCCTAGCATTATGGGACATAGGACAGCCTCGAGCCGGTAAAAATAGCTCTCGAGCTTTAGTAATAGGCAGAGTCGGAGCCGAGGTTCGGCTCCGAACCCGTCCAGCAAGAATGAAGGCGAAATTGACAACTTAACATTGTATAGTTATCCTCTTTGGGAAAAACCATGTACCCATGAATTACCACATAGGTGGCAGTACACTAAACACCGAAAGTGTGATGAGAGACTTAGGGACACAGGTGGACAGTGGTCTCACCATCAATAACCATATCGCCACAACAGTCAGGAAATCCTTCTATGTGGCACACCTCATCACTAAGGGCTTTTCATCCAGAAAAAAGGTAGTCATTGTCCCACTGTACTCATCCCTCATTCGACCCATTATAGAGTACAATGCCCCGTTTGGTATGTACCTCACAAGACAACTGCAACAGCTGGAAAGGCTGCAGAAATATCTCACTAAAAGAATCACAGGCTTAAAGCAGATGCCGGGCATGTTGACCATCTAAAAAAACTCCAGCTATACTCTGTGGCATATCATCTACTCAGAGGCGATCTCTGCTTAACACACAAGGCCATGTCAAACCTTGAGCTGCTGTACATGCTCCACTTAAAGAAATCCCAATCCCTAAGAGACACACGCTCCAGAGATCTAAACCTTGTCATCACAATGAACAAAACATGATGGAGGGATAGGTTCCTGACCCAGGGACTCCCCAAACTCTGAAATAGACTGCCCATACATGTCAAGCAGAGCGCCTTCTTGGCCTCTTCAAAAGGAACCTTGGCGACTGGATGGGAGTTAGGAAATTCACCCCAGGGATCACGTTAGTCACCCTGCTAGACAGGGGTGCAGGGAAGTAAATATTGTGGGAAAAAATATCCAGGGAATTGTTATGGCTAGGCTTGTATAGGCCCTAGGGCCAATAGCCTAGTACCAACCTATGAACTTATGAACCTATGATATCTAAGAATTGTTCTGGTTACACTAAGAAAAAGAAGGTGGAGTTGTAAGTATGACCCTTGGGCACTCTTCTCTTATTTTTTGGGAGAACCCTGGGAAGTAGTGGTATTGGTGGGAAGGCACTGTACATGAGAGAGAGAGAATCTGTTTTCCTGGCTGCAAGAGTACTGTTCTTGAACAGAAACTATTCAATTATGTGTTCTCCCTGGTGGCAAAGAGGTCCATTTGTGAGGTAACCCATTTCTCGGCTATGCTGAGAATGATCTCCCGATACAACTGCTAGTCGTCCTGGGATCTACAGACTTGTGCGGAGTTGTCCTGCCAGTTGGTTGTGCATACTAGAGAGGTAATAAGCCAACAGGTGCACTGCCATGGGGTGAGCTGTACACACACTCCCACTGGTAGGTGGCAAAGAGGGTAGGAATGGGTTTCCCCTTGTTTTTGTACCACATGACTGTGGCATTGTCGGTATCCACGGCTACCTGGTTTCAATTTCTCTCTGATAGTAAAGCCCTTTCTGCTGCTACTAGTTCCTTTAAGCTTATGTGTTTGTCTTTAATCCTGCATTCCCACTTTCACTGGGTTTGTAACTGGCTGAAGAGTGCTCCTCAAGCTGTCTCTGAGGGGTCACTGGTGGAGCTGCTGCAGGCCTGGGTTTAGGGTGCAGGTCTTGGTCCACCATGCAGATTCGCCTTTGAGGCCAGGTATCCACCTTATTTTGGTAGACAGTGGTTGTGCACATTGGCTCCACAGCTTCTTGAGGTACCAAGGTAATTCCCTCATGTAGCATGGCCAGAGGAATCATAAGAATGAAAGAGGCCATGTAACCCAGTGCCCAGAGAAACTCTCTGGCTGCAAGAATATTGCTGTCCATAACTTCTTGAAATGTATTGGTCAGAAAGGATACCGTGTCTGGAGGCAAGAAGGCCTTTTGAAGGGTACAGTCCAATACGGACCCTAAGAATTGTTACTTTAGTGCATGTATGTTTATTGGCATAATAGGGGGCACCTGACATCTGGGGCAAGAAAAACTGAAGAAAATGGCGTTGGCTGCATCTTTTATACCCCTGGTGCACTGCATGCTTTAAATCTAGACTGGCCATGAAAGCCTTTGGGAAAAATGTGGGCAAGAGTTTACTGAAGGGTCATTAGCCTGAATTTGATAACCTCCAGGGATAAGTTGAGGGTAGATAGACTTAGAATATAACACAGAAGGTCTTCTTTTCTTCGGAGCAGGAATAGTCCTTAAAAGCCCCTTCCTATTTCATGTAGAGGGACTACTTCCATTGAGCCTTGTACACATAGAGATTCAACATGTGAAGAGCCTCTGCTTTTTGGGATGGTGGTATATCTGGGAAGACTGAATATTTGGGGGGATACAAATTTGAGATGATATACCCTGAAATATTTAGTACCCAATGGTCTGAAGAAATGAGAAGCCAATTTTCTCTGAATAGTGCCAATCTTCCTGCAAGTCTGAGAACAATTTGGGAGGGAGAGGAGTGAACGAAGGCAGCATGCCACAAAAGAGTCAGTATTGCTCCCACAGGGTGCTGTGGGGTGGAAGTCCCTGGTCTTTAGGAAGTAGAGTGCCCTGGCCTAAGTCTCTGGCGCTGACTCTGGTCCCCTTCCCTGTGGGCCTCTCTCTGACCTGCTTTAGGTTGGGAAGGAAAGGACAGGTGTTTAGTGGGATAGTTTCTACTGAAACCCGGGGGCTGTACCTGCAAAAAATCTTTTAACTGTCTGCATTGACTTAGCTTTGTCCTCCATTTTTTTGAGTGCAGCTTCTGATTTAGGTGCAAAGAGGAAGTCCTTATCCAAGGGAGCACCCAAAAGATTGGATTTAACAGGCTCCAGGAGGACTTGTTCCCTTAGCCATGCATGCCTCCTAATGACACAACCGGTGGCTGCAACCCTGCTGGCAGCCTCCAAAGCATCAAATCCACAATGTAAGGAATAAAGTAGTTATGCACTCACCATAACGTTTCATCTGTGTTGTTCATTTTCTTTCTTTCTCAACCTGTGGGTTCGGTTCCGATAATCGGAACCGACTCTGCTGCTAAAGTAGCTCGTGGGATCCAGAACTAAAAACTATCAAGCTCATTCCCTTACCCACAACGCACCTACCCTAATTACCTCAGATTGAGTTTGCTGATGGAAAAGATAAACACTTTCATGGAGAATATATCTGGAACTGTAAAAGTATACCAAAAAGGAGATAATATTTTGCTTATTACCCATTCTTCCAGAAATCAAGGGCAGAGAGTTGGAGGGTGGGGAGATGAGAAGAATGAAAATGGCCAACACAGATGGAACATTACAGTGAGTACATAACTTCTTTATCTGAAGATGTCAATTTTCATTCTATCCTCAACCCAAGGGACACAGTTCCCAGCAACTTTATATCCTGGGTGGACTTAATGAAGGATGTTCTTGAGTACCACTGAGCCAAATGATGCTCTACTCCTGGAGATCAGAATCCAATTTGTAATGATTAATAAAGGTATGGGGAATAGCCCAAGTTGCTGCTGCACAGATGTCATTCAAGGAAGCTCTAGAATGAAATACAGCTGATGTTGCTACAGCCCTGGTTGAATGGGCCTGCAAGGGTTTTGATAAGGAAACACCTAATTTGGTATAAATGACTGAGATACAACTCGTAAGCCATCTGGCTAAAGTTATTTTGGTAAAAAGAAGTTATGTCTTACCATAACGTTCCACCTGTGTTGCAGATTTTTACTCATTCATTACTGTTAGGACTTCGGTTCCGTCCTCGGAACCGACATGGCCGTTACCAAGCTCACGTCAGCCAAAAACTCTCAGCTAAGACCTACCCATAATGCCCCTCTCATAGTCTCTTCAGATCGAGTTTGCCTGCCCCTATAGTATAGAAATAATAAAAGAGACAGTAGGAGGCTCTGTCTGAGCAAATACCATAACTAAGGAAATCCTAAAGTCCACCAGGAGTCCAAGCAGGGGGAAGGAGGGCAGGAAGTAATGAATGAATAAAGATCTACAACACAGACGGAACGTTATGGTAAGACATAACTTCTTTATCTGTTGTTGTAAATCTTTACTCATTCCTTACTGTTAGGACTAGGTCCCCAGCTACGCGAGTCCTGGGTGGCCCTAAGGAAGGCCATTCCTGAGCACCACAGACAAAAAGGATGCACGTCCCCTGGAGGCCAAATCCAATTTGTAATGAGTGTGATAAGAGACCTTGGGACACAGGTGGACAGTAGTCTCTCCTTTGATAATCACATCGCCACAGTAGTCAGGAAATCCTTCTACGTGGCACACCTCATCACAAAAGGTTTCTCATCCAGGAAAAAAGAGGTCATTGTTCCCCTCTACTCATCACTCATTAGACCCATTATAGAGTACAATGCCCCTTTTGGTATGTACCTCACAAGACATCTACAACAACTGGAAAGGCCACAGAAATACCTCACAAAGAGGATTACCGGCCTCAAACAGATGCCCAACGCAGACAGTCTCAAAAAACTCCAGCTTTACTCTGTCGCATATCACCTACTCAGAGGCGATCTCTGCCTAACATACAAAGCTATGTCAAACCCAGAGCTGTTGGACATGCTCCACGTAAAGAAATCCCAATCCCTCCGAGCTACACGCTCTAGGCACCTAAACCTTGTCACCACAATAAACAGAACATGCTGGAGGGATAGATTCCTGTCTCAGTGACTTCCCATACTCTGGAACAAACTACCTATCTACATCAAACAAAGCTCCTCATTAGCACTCTTCAAGAAAAATCTTGATGATTGCATGGGAGATAGGAAATTCACCCCAGGGATCACTTCTGTGGCTCTGCTTAACAGGGACACATGAAAATAATTTTCTTGGGTGGCAAAAGCCAGGGTACCATTTGGCTAGTCTTATATAGACCCTAGGGCCAATAGCCTAGTACCTACCTATGAACCTATAAAGGTATAAGGGTCTTGCCCAAGTGGCTGCTGCGTAAATATCATCCATAGAGGCTCTGGAATGAAAAGCCACTGAAGTAGTCATCGATCTTGTCGAATGAGCCTTTATTCTGGAAGGTAAAGACACTTTGTTCTGATGGTAGATGAAGGTAATGGCATTTCTAAGCCAAGAAGATAAAATCATTTTGGAGACAGGCCTACCCAATCTGGGTCCTGCAAAGGCCACAAACAATTGATCTGTTTTTCTTAAAGATTTAGTTCTGTCCAAGTAAAAACGAAGTTGCCTATGAACATCGAGGGTATGCAAAAGATATTCCACTCTATTTGAACGATGAGGGAAGAAAACCGGCAGGTCAATAGATTGGTTACTTGAAAACCCAGAAATGACCTTGGGCAAAAAGGATGGGTCAGTACGTAGGGACACTCTTTCCCTATGAAAAATCGAGTAAGGTCTCTTGACACTCGAGGCCTGCAACTCAGATACTATTCTTGCTGAGGTAAGGGCTATTAGAAATAGAGTCTTTCAAGACAAAAATTTCATATCACATGAATTAGAAGGGTTCGAAAAAGAGGGCTTGTTAATGTCTGAAGCACCAATGTCAAGTCCCAAGGTTCGATAGGGGGCTTGACAGGAGGTTTAACATGTAATACTCCTTTCAAGAAGGTTTTGCACAGTTGGTGTGACATGACATAGAAACATTATCAAATCCCTCGTGAAAATTTGCGATAGCTGCTAAATGCACAGTAATTGTCGATGTTGAAGCTCCTGCATGTAATAGGGTAGTCAGGTACTGTAAATAGGCATGGAGAAGGGATCTATGTTATGATCTTTGGCCCATGTAGAGAACTTTGCCCACTTACTAGAATACATTTTCCTGGTGGAAGGTTTGTGTGAAGCCAGAAGAATCTCACGAACAGGAGATGAAATATCAGATAGCCTGGCAATCATAGGAAGTGGAGAAAACAAGCTGTGAGCTTGAGGCTGTGGAGACTGGGGTGAATCAGTCCTTGAGGGTGAGCTAGCAGACCTTGGGACTGATCTAGGTTCCACGGGATGTGAATCAGATGAGGCCGAAAGGGAACCAGACTTGACGGGGCCAATAAGGGGCAATGAGGATCACTTTGCTTCTCAACCTTTGAGCTTCCTGGAGGAATTTCGGGATGAGGGGAAACAGGGGAAAGACATAGCAGGCCCGGGGGCCAATCATGTGTCAGAGCATCCCTAGGTGACTCCCCCTGAGGGGGGATCAGGACAAAGTAGCTTCGGCATTTGCTGTTAAGGAGGGAAGCAAACAGGTCACAGCAAAGCCTGCCTTAATAGCGGAAGATTAGATCCAATATTATGAGACTGAAGGACCACTAGTGAGGCATCAGAATGGTTCTGCTCAGATTGTCTGCAATAAGGTTGGAACTCCCGGGAAGGTGCACTGCTATAAGAAAGCAGCTGGAAGCCATTGCCCAGTGCCAGATTCTCATGGCCTCCCGACACAGGGGGTAAGACTTTGTTTGTGGGTGTACCAGATGACTGACATGTTGTCCGATTGAATTGCAATGGTCCTGGAAGGACGGGATGTGTGGAACGCTTGCAACGCTAAGAGAACTGCCCTAAATTCTGGGACATTTATGTGCAAATTGGCCTCCATGGGGGACCAGGTGCCTTTGACTGTCCTTCCCTGGAAATGCCCCCACCCCACCCCCCAAAAAGGGAAGCATCCGTGGTCACCGTGGCCCTAGGCTGGGGAAGGCAGAATGGTCGACACCAAAGATTTGACTCTGGCTTAATCCACCAAAGCATTTCTTTCTTGCAAAGGTTTGTAAGGCGTATCATGTGGTCAAGTGGGTGGATTAAGATCGACCATTGTGATGAAAGGAGCCACTATACTAGTCTCATGTGCAATCTCACCAGTGGAACTAAGGTAATGGTTGCTGCCATAGATCCCAATAGCTGTAGTATAAGGCATACTGGTACAAATGTCTGTGGAAGGAGGATTTGAATCTGGCTTATTTTTGAGAGCCTGTGAGAAGGAAGGGAAGCTTGACAGGATGTTGTATCAAAGATCACTCCAATGAATTCCAGTGCTCTTGTTGGGGACATTTGAGATTTGTCCATGTTGATCATGATACCCAAGTGAAGAGCAAGGCCTTGAGTGTAACAGAGGCTGTGAATGAGAAGATTCCTAGTCGTGGTGGTAAGGAGCCAATCGTCTAAATACGGAAACACCTGGAATCCTTGTAGTCGGAGATGAGTTACTACGACTGACATACATTTGGTGAACACTCTGGGGCTGTCGAGAGACCAAAGGGCAGTACCCTGAACTGACAAGTGATTGGCTCCCAACCGGAAGCGGGGAAATCTCAAGGAGCATTTGTCCATCTTTATGTGGTAATACATGTCCTGGATGTCTATAGAGCACATCCAGTTGTCCTTCCCCAGAAAGGGGAGGATGGACTGTACCATGACCATCCTGAATTTCTGAGGCTTTATGAATTTGATTAGTAAGCTGAGATCCAGGATTGGTCTCCAGTCCTCTGTCTTTTTTGGCCCTAAAAAAAACCTCGAGTAAAACCCAAATCCTCTCTGGTCTGGTGGGACTGGTGGATGACTCTTTTCTTAGCAGCTTTTCAATTTCTAAGGCCACTTCCTCCCTCTGACTGGGTGGAACATCAGGGATTCGTTTGACAGGTCTGGGAGCAAAATCGAATGGGATATGATACCCTCTGGATATTATTCTCTGCACCCATGCATCCATTATGATTTGCCAGGCCTGTAGGTGCAGGGAAAATCCCTGGAGAAGGAATCTGGGATGACATAAGAGATGGATTCATCCAAGGAAGAGTAGGTGGATTCATGTTCTTCTTCCTCAAGGAGGTAAGCCATGGGAATGGAAGAGAGGGTGGCCTAGTGCTTAGCACAGGCAATGTAGTTGGGGGTTAGGCAGGAGGCCTAAGGGACATAAATGCCTGCATAAGAGAAGAGGTGAAGGCCTCCCAGTCTGGAGGGCCTTCAGAAGTAGTTGTAATGTGTTTTGTTTTCTGCTTCTTTTTGGTTGGAATCGGTCTAGAACTGGGTTTGGCAGCAGCTGTAGCAGAGGTCTGGATCGCGGTCGAAGGAACCACCAAGTCTGGTTCCCCCTCGACATTAACAGGCGTCGGTGTCTGAGAAAGCTCTGTGGACATGCCGGTCGTTGAATGTGCATCAGCCTCCATGAGAGAGGTTGATGGAGCTGACGGATCTGCCAAGCGCTCAACTCCTACATCAGTAGTTGGAGGGCCGTCCAGGTGCGAAGCAGCAGGCAATGAAGGCCTAGGCATCTTGGCCTTCTTAAGCAGAGGTTCTTGAGCGGCGTCCGAAGCGGGATCCATCCTGAGAGCCAGGCGTTGGTTTTCTAAGTAAAGGTTTAAAGCTGCCAGATGACTACGTAAGGTCTTAGGCACAAAAGATTTACAAATACGGCAGACATAATGGTTGTGTTCCTGGCCTAAGCAGAAAACGCATTTATCATGGGCGTCCTTATGGGGAATATGGCACCTGCATTGGCACTTTCCATTTTTCCCTGACTGGCTGAAAGCTACAACAACCAAGCCTAAGCAATGCAAAAGACTGGTAAAAATTTAGAAATGCAAAAACCCAGCGGGTTACTTATCTAAAGTCGATCCGACGTCTGAAGAGCGATCATACGATGCAAAGTCGTCTGCGGCTGAAAAGTTCTGAGGATTGTGTGTGCAGACATCATACTTAAGGTCTTCAGAAACAATACACCTCCAAAAAGCAAACCTCAAATTTCTTCAGAAACATAAGCACCACGAAATTCACACACAATGGTGAGAATGATAGTTTTAGGTTTAGTGTTCTTGCCAGGCCCCATTTTAGTAAAGGAAATTACAAAGCAGCATTAAGTAAGTTAGAACAGAGGATGATCATTGAGTATCATACTTTATTCCCTAATGGAATGAATTTGGAAATTTAAAATGAAATTTAACTTATATTTGTGATGTAATACATGTTTAGAATGAAGTTTTGTAATATTGATAAGTTAAAATGAGTAATAGGTTGTTACATTCATACACAATGTTTAAATGTTAAGAATTAATTGTTTAAGGAAATTTATCTAATTAAATTTGGAGTGTTTAGTTTATTTATATTTATATATTGTGTAACTAATATTTAGAAATTTTTGTAAGTGAAGAAAAAAAGAAAAAAATGAATTTTAAATTGTCAAATAATGGAAATGTTTCTTTCCTTGGAATAGATTTCAGTGGTGAATGAGTTAAATGTTTGACATTATGTTGTTTAATTAATTTAACTCACAACTTGTAAGCCCAACACAGCTCAACGAGTCAGGAACCACGATAGTACTGCAGTTAGTTTCTTTTATTAAAAAAACATGCACCAACGATGACACTATTAGTTGAGCGCTTTCATCTAGTGAATCTAGATTTCTTCAGAACATCAGACAAACTGTTTGAATACACTTTAAATACCTTAATTTCCCGCCTTTTTCTAAAAACAATTACCCAATTACATACATTTAACCCTATGCATCACTTATGCAGTAAAATATCCATCTCAAACTTGATTAAACATCTTATCCTTTAACTCTATTGCAAACTTACTGCATAATGTGCTGTTGTTAAAATATAACTTGAAAACACATCAGTATTCACAAATGAATCATATTATTACTGTATGTGCAAATACTGCTGTTATGGATTAACATGGTGGATGTTTTGGTTGAAGTAAAGTTATTCCTAAGAAAAATAAATCTAGGGATATTTTTCCAGAATAGGCCTCAACATGCATACATAAGTTCCGATTTAAGGAAAAAAAGTTCCTTTACACCACCTATGGTGAAAACATTGGAAACATTGGAGAAAGTGATCCAGGATGACATTTACAAGTTATATAAGAAATGGAAATATCGGAAAAAGGACCAAATTATGGTTAATAAAATACATTCATTGATTGACTCCATCTGTTCGGAAAATGTCAGGATTATGGTTGCAGACAAGGGTGGGGGTATAGTATTGTATGACCAAGAAAAATATAGCAACAAGATATTCGAAATACTTAATGATCCAACTCAGTACGAGGTATCTTCATTAAATCAGGTCAATATCGCCCATAATAGAATAGACTCTTATTTGGAGGAATTTTTATTGGACAATAGAGTTGACGAAGAG
Organism: Protopterus annectens; assembly: GCF_019279795.1. NCBI lineage: Eukaryota > Metazoa > Chordata > Ceratodontiformes > Protopteridae > Protopterus > Protopterus annectens. The sequence goes on along the minus strand of NC_056750.1, from coordinate 876,851,824 downwards.
CTTTATAAGTTTTTGAAGGTTGAGTACCCCATCCTGGCAACTATAAGAGGCATTCCAAAGGTACATAAAGATCTGATTGATCCACCCTTCAGACCTATAATATCAGGGAGTGCGAGTAAGACATTCCCATATGGTAAAGTAGTGGACAAAAGATTGAAACATATGTACAAATGTATACCGCATATAATGAAGGATTCCTGGGAATTCCTGGGAATATTCAAACAGGAATTGTGGTCACCTAATATCATATTTGTCACTGTAGATGTTAAAGAACTGTTCTCCTGTATTCCTAAGAATGAAGGAATAGACAGCTTTATGCAGAGCCTTAACAAATTTAGTGGGTTACAACAAGAAGAGATTGCCCTACTGTCCTCATTTATGGAAATAGTACTTGACCATAATTATATCTTTTCAAGGAGAATATTATAAACAAATCTCAGGTGTGGCAATGGGGGCAGCGTGTGCCCCATGTATGCCAACATGGTTCTCCTAGATTGGGAAACAACTTACATTTTAAATACAAGTTGGATGAGCAAAATTAAAACTTATGTAAGATACCTGGACGATATGTTTCTTTTATGGACAGGCAATAGTCAAGAATTAGAAGAGTTTATAAATTACATTAATGGTACTACTAATTATTTAAAATTTATTCACCAATTTGATAGACAAGGAATAAACTATCTAGATGTATATGTCTATAATGATGGAAAGACATTTCAGTCCAGGATACATAGAAAAGAGACTTATAGCAATGGTTATTTGCATTACACTAGTGCCCATACATACAAAGTCAAGTACAATATAGTGAAAGGACAGTTAATAAGGGCAGCGAGGATGACATCAGAAAGGGGTACTATGCTTAAAGAGGTTAGTTTTATGGTGGCCATGTTCAGAGAAAAGGGATACCCTGACAAGATGTTGGATGATTTAACAGCATATGTAACCAAGGAATGGGGTAGAAAATTTCCCCCACTATTAGGCATAGGTATTCAAAAGAACAATCCACACAACAATACAGAGGGTGAATATTATAATAGGGCCTGTATTGTGAAGTATGGACATTATACACAGCAGGTTAAGCAAATTATTACCAAACACTGGCACATTTTGACAAGCGATTCAGTGATTAAGGACAAAATCCCCCCTGTACCCAATTTTGTGTATAAGACAGGTAATAGCCTCAAAAGGCTTATAGAAATAAGGCAGAGTGCTATACAAGACACAAAGACCTTCAAAAGGGGTACTACGAAGTGTGGGAGCTGTAGTTATTGTAAGTATATATACGAAGGCAAAAGCATAGTATTAAAGGACAGAAATAGAACTAAGGTTCATTTTAAACATGGTAATTGTTTAACTAGACATGTGGTTTATCTAGCTATTTGTGACACATGTCAAAGTTATTATGTTGGAATGACGGACCGGTTTCTTAAAAATAGAATTTATGACCACACTTATTGCATTAAGAGAAACGATACCAATAACGCATTGTCCCGTCACATACTCAATAACGAGACATGCACGGGTTTTAAATTTGGTATTTTGGATCTGGTCAGTATAAATCCTAGAGGAGGTAATACAAAGGCCATTGTGGGAGAAAAAGAAATCAAGTGGCAGCTGCGGCTTGAGGCTGCCACACCACCAGGCCTAAATGAAGTAATTCCTACTAAACCCTTAGTGAGGGTATAATCTTGATTTTGTGGAAATATTGAGGCAAATAAAAAATGTTAGATATTATACAGGATAAGCTATCACTATGTATGTAACAACAGTTATTGTGTTGGTTGATTCTTTTTGTACTGCATTTTTATCAAATTATTTATCAAATTTTGTATTTTTTTTAGTACAACATATATATTTTAGTTATATATTCTTTAATCCATAACAGCAGTATTTGCACATACAGTAATAATATGATTCATTTGTGAATACTGATGTGTTTTCAAGTTATATTTTAACAACAGCACATTATGCAGTAAGTTTGCAATAGAGTTAAAGGATAAGATGGTTAATCAAGTTTGAGATGGATATTTTACTGCATAAGTGATGCATAGGGTTAAATGTATGTAATTGGGTAATTGTTTTTAGAAAAAGGTGGGAAATTAAGGTATTTAAAGTGTATTCAAACAGTTTGTCTGATGTTCTGAAGAAATCTAGATTCACTAGATGAAAGCGCTCAACTAATAGTGTCATCGTTGGTGCATGGTTTTTTAATAAAAGAAACTAACTGCAGTACTATCGTGGTTCCTGACTCGTTGAGCTGTGTTGGGCTTACAAGTTGTGAGTTGTGTTGTGGACTTCAGGAACTTTTGTGTGAGTTTAATTATGCCTAATTAACCAATTAATGCATATATAAAAGAACTCTGAAAATGTTAAAGTATGTCCCATTGAAGGCGAACAGCCGAGGTACCAGGATGGAAAGAATAAAGATGGATGTCAGCTACTTCTGTGTCTTCCTTTGAATTTCGTGGTGCTTATGTTTCTGAAGTCATACTTAAGGTCCCTGGTTTATGGCCCTACATGTGATGTTCCAAGAAGCTGCAATAGCCAAGCTGAAGCATTTGCATAGGAACCAACGTACGAGTTGCCTGAAGGCAGGAAATCCCACACCAAGAATACTGCAACATAGGAAAAGAAGGACATCAGATGAGTGCTCGGACAGCTAAGGTTGCAGAGTTGTACACTTTTTTACCTAATCTGTCCAGAGCTCTGGAGTCCTTGTCAGAAGGAATAGGATTCTTTGCAGACCTAACCTTAGCTCCTTTTGGTCCCTGTGTTACTACCTCTGGGTCTGCAGCAGGATTTCTGTACAGGTATTTGTGAGAATCCGCTATTCTGTAATACCTGTCAGGTTTTCTGGGAGCAGGTGGGAGGGCGTCAGGAGCTAAGCTGGATTCATGGAAGACATCATCAACCACCTCTAAGACTGGAGGGATGGCCAAGGGTCTGTGCTGTAGCAGGTCTAGAAACTCTCTTAGTCTTTTCAGACTGATGGAAGTCCTGGGATTCCCAGTGGAAATGTTCCCTGAGGGTGTGAAGGGTTTCCCCAAAGGAAAGATCTTCTGGTGGGGAGGCAGAAGGAATGGATTCCTCTGCATCTGAATCCTCATAAGCAGTCAGAAATTGTTTCTCTTCAAAATCTGAATAATCAGACTCCTCAGAATACTGTTCTGTCAGTATTTCAGGAGAACGGTCTCTTCTTTTAGAAGTTGTGGCCTGACTATCCTTGATAAGGGAGCTAAGATCATCTGCCATTTTAAGCATTTGGGCTGGTGAAGCAGGAGTAAGATGGTGGCTAGAGGTAGATTTCCTAGGAGTGGCCTTGCTTCTAGGCGTAAGAGTATCCATTGGTCTGAGAGAAACTGTAGTCGGAGAAGAAGTCATTTTTTTGTCTAGATTCGGTAGTGCGAAAAGCCTCCTCAGAAGCCAGTGCCTGTGTCGCATCTCCGGGCCAAACAAGGCAGAGACAACCAAAGGCTCGGAAGACAAAGAAGATTTCTGCAGCATACCGGACTTCGAAAGGGTCTCAGTAGAGGCCTGCGAAGGTGTCGAATCGGGCATCAGGGGCTGTGAAGGCACCTCACTGAATTCCAGAGAACTGACAACCTGCTTAGCGGTATTGTCATCGGAAGGCTTAGCCTTGTGTGGTCTGTCTCTATCTTTATCTTTACATTTTTTCGAAATGTCTATGGACTGTTGGCTAACGGACGCCATTTCGGAATGTGAAGATGGAAGACGAAAATCCCTGGCTACAAAAAGAGCTGTACGACCAATAGCTCTTGTGTTAAAGAGGGCACAGAACCGGCAATAGGGACATTGTGGTCTGAGCTTAAACAAATGACTCAGTATGAATGGAAGTCTCGGTGTGGGATTTGCTTCGATAGGTGAGACAATTGTTAATTTTTTTCGGACATCGGTTAGTGCAAGGAAAAAGGATCCCTAACGGGGTACTTAGCTTTAGATATTTTCAGTTGTAATTCAAACTCTGGTAGTAACCGACCAGCACACTTGCAAACTGCTTCCGCTACGGGCTCCATGGCAAGAAAGACTGATGCAATGGCATCGGCTGCCTTCCTTTACAGCACTGACGACCTGATGTCCAGCAGCAAGAGACAACAGCCGACGCAGAAAAACAATGACTCTGGTATTCTGGCCGGCCGAGCGCTACCCCAGCAGGGATAACCCACAGGTGATGAGTGCAACAGTGAAAGACGAAGAACATCTATTCTTAGCCGTCTCTGAAACCTCTGAGGAGGAAGAAGAGGCAGGACTAGAAACATCCAATTTAACTTTCTGTCTACCTTTAGATAAAAAAGACTTCCAGACATGGCCTCCTCAAAAGAGGGGGGAAGAAGTCCTTTCAGAATCAATTTATTACTTCTCTCAATGATAGTACGATGACTGAAGGAGTGGCAAATGGAGTAGTTCTCCTGAAGATGGAGGGGGTCCCAAACAGTATACGCATAGAGAATGTCAGTCAGAGTAGGAAATCTTGTGACCAAATTTCTCACAGCACTTAAAGCCCATTGGACCTTTTTCTTTATCTGACATTGAAGCAACTACACACATCACAAGCGCTTTCCTTAAAAGGTTCAAGAAAAGGAAGGTAAATAGTCAATGAAAGAAAGATAAATAGTAAAAGAGTAGAACAGTTTTTTTTTTTTTTTTTTTTTTTTTAAGATGGAAATATCAACTATCATGTTTAAAGGCTACACAAAGTGTACAGGATAGAAAGAGAAGACATCAGCGAAAATATCGAAGAGCTACACAAAAGTGTAGAAGATGGAAAGATGGGTTTAGGAAAAGGGAGATACTAGCAATAGTATCAAAGAGTACAAACGTATAAAAGCGTAAGGAGTTTTTAATAAAGAAAGAAGAATTTAAGACTTGGAAAAAAAAAATCACTTGTATAACAAGAGAAATAGCACCACATCTAACTCGCAAAGCAGCAAACGAGAGCTGAGGTAATTAGGATATAAGCATTGTGGGTATGGTATAAGCTCGAGAGTTTTTGGTTCCCACAAGCTAATTTAACGGCCAAGTCAGTTCTGAGAATCAGAACCATCCCCACAGGTTGAGGATAGAATGAAAATTGACATCAGATGATTGGTTATTTGTAAAGCAGAATTGCAAACGTCTAGTAATTCTTTAGATAAGCTCTTATTTTCACTGGTCAAAAGCTTTTCTCTCACCTGTTCCAGTACAGTTTCTTGGTATTTTAATATGTGGAACTGGCAGTTTAATGCCCTCATATAAAGTGGCAGAAGTGTATACTTTTTTTTGCCAAATCTGTCAATGGCTCTGCCTTCTTTATCAGTGAGTAGGGGGTTTCTGGGTGTGGTGGCTCTGGCATCTTTGGGTGCAGAAAAAACAACCTCGGGGTTGGCTGAAATGTATTTTAAAAAGTGCTTATGAAAATCCATAACCCTGTAGAATTTGTCATATTTCCTGGGTGTACGAGGAAGGGAATCTGGCTTCAAAGAGGATTCCTGGAAGACATCATCAACCACCTACAAAACTGGAGGAAAAGCAATGCGTTTATGTTCCGGGAGGCTGAAAAATTCTCTGACGCTTTAGTCTTGCTCTTCCCAATGGAAATGACCCCCCCAGAGAGTGCAAAGTTTTCCCAAAAGATAGATCCTCAGGAAGGGAGGCAGAAAAAGTACAGTTTTGTACCTACTATAAATGTAGATGTTCGAGTGTACACCCTGCTGCAGTCATCACACTTGGGTAACCCTGTCGTCAGGCGGTCCCCGCAGTCGGACGGAATTCCAAAGTCTTGGTCCGGCGTCAGTTGTTGTCGCTTCTTCCCTGACGTCAGTGCACCAGGGGTATATATATTGCAACCAACGCCATTTTCTTCAGTTTATCTTGCCCCAGATGTCAGGTGCCCCCAAAAAGGTGGTCAGTAATTAGTACTAAATTGAGTAAATTTTTCAAAAACACAAAATCCCTCCAGCTATAAGCAAATACATCAGGAAGGTATTGTAGGGATTTTAGCCAGTTAGTTCAGAGGTGATGGAGGGAGGGTAACCTGGACTGCAGCAGGGTGTACACTCGAACATCTACATTTATGGTAGGTACAAAACTGTACTATGTTCGTGTTACCCTGTTGCAGTCATCACACGTGGGTTGAATCCCAAAGCTAAGGATGGGTGGAGGAATCATAGAGGGTTATTGGAGGCTAGAAGGCCCTGCAGAACTGCAGTGGCAAAGCCAGCTCTAGTCTTAGAGTAAAGTGGTAAGTGATAGTGTTTGGTAAAGGTGTGTACTGAACTCCAAGTTGCAGCTTCCAAAATCTCCTTGGTTGGAACCCCCCTGAGGAAGGCTGTAGATGTAGCTGTTGCCCTGGTAGAGTGGGGCCTAATGGTAGCAGGAACTGGTTTTCCATAATGGGTATAGCAAAAACGAATGCAATGTCCTATCCATTTGGAAATGGTTTGTTTTGATATAGCCTTCCCTTGTGAAGCTGTAGCATAGGATACAAAGAGCTGGTCATGTGGTGTTGTCCGTCCTTATTGTAAGTTGTACTGGATGTAATAGATTCTTGAAGGCTGTCAGAGCATTCTGTACAGCTAGCACCTCTTTTTGATTGATGTGCAGATTCCTTTGATCTGCAGTCCATATCAATGCATAGAAAGCAAATTTTCTGAAAACCTTAGTTTTATCCAAGTAGTAACGAAGTTGCCTGTGAATGTCCAAGGAATGCATGAGTATTTCTCCTTTGTTCTGTGGATTTAGGAAGAAGGTGAGTAAGTGGATGGTTTGATTTAAAGCCACACTGGAAACCACCTTAGGCATGAAGGAAGGATTAGTTTGTAGAGAAACTCTTGTCTTGATGGAAAATGAGGAAAGGTTCCACTGCCATTAGTGCCTGTAGCTCTGAGACTCTTCTAGCTGAAGTTATTGCTAGCAGCAGGGCAGTCCTTCCATGATAGAAACTGTCGATCTGCAGAGAAAGCTGGTTCAAAGGGAGGTAGCGTAAGTTTTCCAAGAACAAAATTGAGGTCCCATGTTGGTGTAGGTGCTCTCCTGGGGGGTCTAATGTTTTTTGCCCCTCTGAGGAACTGTCTTAGAAGTGGATGCGAAAATAAGGGTGGATCCATGTTGCAGTGGGCTGAAATAGCTGATGCATGGATTTTAATGGAAGAAAAAGAAAGTCCTTTGTGCAACATCTCAGTTAAGTACTGTAGAATCTGAGGCATGTGAGGCTGAAGTGTGTCTTGGTCTTTAGCTTGGTTCCAGGCACAAAACCTTTTCCATTTGTCCGAATAGGCCTTCCAGGTGCTGGGCCTCCTAGCTTCCAGAATAACATCCATAGCTGCTTGGGAAAGAGGAATTGGCTGGATGCTTAGGTGATTTGCCATGCAGCCAGATTTAAGGTTTTGAGCTGGCTGTGAAGAATCTGATTGTTTTGCTGTGTGAGCAAATGGGCAATTTTTTGGTAAAATCCAAGGTGGGCCCTGGGCCATATTCCTCAAAAGTGGGTACCAGTGCTGGTGTGGCCAGTCTGGTGCTATGAGTATCAGTTGTGGTCTCTCCTTTCTGACTTTCAAAAGCACCTTTGTGAGGAGAGGCAATGGAGGGAAGGCATATACTGTCAGGTTTTTCCAACTGAATGAGAGTGCGTCCACTTTCCAAGCTTGGTGGTGCAGTGTCCTTGTACAAAATTTTGTTAGTTGATAGTTTTGAGGACTGGCAAACAGGTCTATGTCTGGAAGGCCCCATTTTTGAATTATCATTGCAAATACTTGTGGATCCAGTTTCCACTCGTGGGGATCCATGATGTTTCTGCTGAGGTCGTCTGCCAAGGTGTTCTTTTTTCCTGGCAGGAATTGAGCTTGTAACTGAACTTGGTAAGCCAGAGCTGTGTTCCACAAGGTCATTGCCTGCCTGCATAGAGGGTAGGAGTGTGTACCCCCTTGTTTATGTACCACATTACTGTGGTGTTGTCCGTCCTTATTGTAAGTTGTACTGGATGTAATAGATTCTTGAAGGCTGTCAGAGCATTCTGTACAGCTAGCACCTCTTTTTGATTGATGTGCAGATTCCTTTGATCTGCAGTCCATATGCCTTGAACGCACTGTCCTGCATGTGTGCCTCCCAGGCGTAGTCCGATGCATCTGTTGTCATAGTTTGCCTGGCTGGGGGCAAGGTGAAAGGCTGACCCTTGTTGAGGTGACATGCCTGTGACCACCATAGAAACTCTTGTTGAAGGCAGGGAATGAGAGATATCATTGTGTCCAAGCTGTGGCTGTGTTGAGACCATACGCTTTTTAGGTACCACTGTAATTTCCTCATATGCAGCTTTGCAAATGGTATTAGTAGTATGCAAGATGCCATGAAGCCCAAGGCCTGCAGAATTTTTCTTGCAGGTAGTTGGGTCTTTGTTGCCATTGTTTTGAAATATTGAGTCAGTTGTAGTTGTTTGTCTGGTGTCAGATAAGCCTTCTGGGCCGTTGAATTCAAGCTGGCACCCAGGAATGTCATATTTTGTGAGGGTACTAGTTTTGATTTCTTTTCGTTTACTGTGTACCCTAGGCAACTTAGAAGATGTTTTACAAAAGCCAGATGTTGTAAGAGGATGTCCTTGCTTTCTGCTTGGATGAGGCAGTCGTCCAGGTATGGGTATATTTGAATTCCTCTTTCTCTGCAGTATGCAATTACTGGTGCCAGGCATTTTGTGAAGACCCTGGGCGCAGTAGATAAGCCAAAGGGCAGTGCAGAGAATTGGTAATGGGTTGAACCTGCAATGAAATGGAGGTATCTTCTGCAACTTTGTCTGATAGGGACATGCAGGTATGCCTCCTTGAGGTCCAACGTTACTAGCCATGCTTTCTTGCCCAACATGGGAAGAAGCTGCTGTAGTGTTAGCATCTTGAATTTGGGTACTTGTAAGAAGGTGTTTAGCATTGAAAGGTCCAGAATTGGTCTCCAGGCATTGTCCTTTCTGGGAATTAGAAAGAGTCTTGAGTAAAATCCTTGGCCTTGCTCTCGAGTAGGTACCAGTTGAATGGCTCTCATTTCCATGAGAGCTGTAATTTGTTTTTGTGCCTCTGCCCATTGATTTTGTATCAGGTTTGGCATTCCTCTTTTCATTGGCAAGGTGTAAAAATGGAACCTGTATCCTCGTGAAATTATGTCTAGGACCCATTTGTCCTTTGTGACAATGTGCCAGCTGTCTGAAAAAAGTGTGAGTTTTCCTCCCAAGGGGGCTGCCAAGAGAGTGTTGCTTGGCCAGATGAGGTGCAAGTCATTGAGTTTGCCTTCTGGTAGGTTGGGACCTGTCTTCTCCTCCCTTCTGTGTTGCAGTGCCCCATTGTCGAGGTTTGTGCTGGGCTTGTGGTTGTCCTCTGCCTCTTGGATGTCTGTATTTACCCCTCTGTGGTCTGTCAGTAGCTGGAAAGGACCAATTTTTTGTTGGCCAATTTCTGCTGAAGCGAGGGGGCTGTACCTGCAGGAAATCTTTGACTGTCTGTATAGATTTTTCCTTACCCTCCATTTTCTTTAAGACTTCTTCTGCTTTAAGACCAAAAAGAACATCCTGCTGTAAGGGAGCATCTAGAAGCTTTGCTTTAACATGATCAGGCAGAGTTTGTTCCTTTAACCAAGCATGTCTACGTATAACAGACCCAGTGACAGCTGCTCTGCAGGAGGCCTCCAGAGAATCAAACCCACATTGTAAGGTGTGTTTGCCCACCTGTTCAGTTGCATGCAACAGATCCTGCATTTCTTTCAATTCAGACTGTTGAGGGAGAGTAAGAGTGGTGATTCTTTGCTTTAACTGTGAGATTAGAAATTGCTGACACTTAAGCATGTGAAATTGGCAATTTAGTGCCCTCATAGCTAGAGTGGCTGAGGTGTAAAGCTTTTTCCCCCATCTGTCTAGTGCTCTGGAATCCCTTTCAGAGGGTACAGGATTTTTAGCCATAGAAGCCTTAGCCCCTTTGGGACCCTGGGAGACTGTCTCTGGGTCAGCTACAGGACTTTTATATAGAAATTTATGGGAATCAGGCACTCTGTAGTATCTCTGTCAGGCTTGGCCGGAGCAGGAGGTAGAGTGTCTGGGTTCAAACTGGATTCTAAGTAAACATCATCCACAATGTCTAACACGGGTGGGATGGCAAGAGGTCTGTGCTGGGGGAGTAAAAGAAACTCTCTGAGCCTTTTCTTCAAGTCAGAGTAGTCCTGACCTTCCCAGTGGAAATGTTCCCTCATAGTGTGTGAAGTTTCCCCAAAGGAATAGTCTTCAGGAGGAGAAGCTGAGGGAATGGAATCCTCAGCATCAGAATCTTCATAAGGGGAGAAGGAGTAATCTTGGTCTTCAGAAGAGGCTGAAGAAATGGACACTTGTTCAGAGGATGCATAATCTTCCTCTTGTCTAGGCCTTTTGTCAGGAGGAGGCTGGGAACCCCTGATTAAAGAGATCAAATCTTCAGCCATTTTGAGCATCTGTTTCTTACGCATGGGGCCTTGAACAGGGGGGACTGAAATGCAGTCCTTTTAGATTTAATAGCAGTCTTTGTCTTGGGATACGTTTTAATGGTAAGCGTCGGTCTGAAAACGCCTTCAGAAACCGAAGGCGTTTCAGCAGCACCGGCATCTTTATCAGCAATGTCGTCGGTAGGGCCTGAACAAAATGGTTGCGTCGGCCTGGTACATTCCATCAAAAGTACCGAAGCGGTCTCTGGTTCCAAATCTGCGGTAGTCAGGAGCTGTGTCGGAGACTCACTGAGGACCGGAGACCGGACCAGCCGAGGCCTCGGAATCTGGCTTAGGCCTGGGCTGTCTGTCCTTATCCTTGCGTTTTTTGTGCATGCCGGTAGTCGGTCGCTCCGACGGCATACTGTAATTAAATTTTCTACCGTAGTGTCGTGCGAAATCAAAGTGTCTTTTAATAGTACGTTTATTAAACCTAGCACAAAAACGACAACTAGTGACGTCGTGGTCTGGGCCTAGTCAAGGTATGCAATAAGAATGAAAATCCTTATGAGGTATTTGCTTCCCACAAGAAATACAATTGTTAACTTTTTCTGACATCGGTCTGAGGCAAGAAAAGTTTCCCCAATGGGGTACTTAACTTTATAGAAGACTTCGGTCTGAAATTCGAATTCGAAAATCTCAGGAGTCGGCCGACCGGCACTTGCGAACTGCTTCTGCTTCGGGCACCGCACGGCAAGAAAGACTGAAGAAAATGGCGTCGGTTGCAATATATATACCCCTGGCGCACTGACGTCAGGGAAGAAGCGACAACAACCGACGCCGGACCAAGACTTTGGAATTCTGGTCGACTGCGGGACCGCCTGATGACAGGATAAGCCAAGTGTGATGACTGCAGCAGGGTAACACGAAGAACATCAAAGTTTCTTCCGAATCAGACTCCTCAAAGGATGCCAAAGAGGGATCCTCTCCAAAAACTGAATCTTCTTGGTCAGAGTCCTCCACGGACTCATAAGGATCAGAAAGAACCTCTGGGATTTGATTTCTTTTCCTTTTCCCTGAGGGGAGAGATGTCTGCCCCTAACCAGGGAAATATCCCCTGCTAATCTAGCCAAATCCTGTTGATAGGCCTGAGACTGGGAGCTGGTAAGTCTAGAATGGAAAGAAGATGGATTCCAGGGAGCAGTCCTTTATTTAGACGTGGGGCATCGGAAGCACGAATGCCCAATATGCCTTGGAACTGTAGTGGTAGTGTTCTGGTCACTGGAACTAGAGACCTGCAAAGCGGTCCCAGACCCAACTGACTAACATAAATCCAAGACTTGAGCTGATGTCGACTGGCCCAATGGCATATTGGATTTCTAATGGGTCTTGATAGAGGCCTTCACCACCACCTCGGTCACGGGAGGGGGCTGCAAAAGCGCCTTACCAACTTATGCAACAGCCAGCCTTGGACGGATAGCAGATCCCAAATTATGTCTTCAGAAAGCCTGAGTTTGGCCTTTTGCATTTAGGAAAACAGAAACTGGGATGACTAATGGGCAACATACCACGAGGAAAACCTGGGTGCTCGAATGTCTGCCCTATGCCGAATGGTCCTAGAATTTAATTGGGTGCAGAAAAGTACAGTTGTGTACCTACCATAAATGTAGATGTTTGTGTGTTCACTGTTGCAATCATTACACTTGGGTTATCCTGCTGGCAGGCTACCCGCAGTCAGCCTGAATTCCAAAGTACTGGTCCGGCGTCAGTTGCTGCCGCCTCTTCCTTGACGTCAGTGTGCCAGGGGTATAAAAGATGCAGCCGACACCATTTTCTTCAGTCTTTCTTGCCCCAGATGTCAGGTGCCCCCCAAAACCCCAAAAGGATAGGCTAAAAATTCTGCTCATAAAAAAGCATGCACTAAAATCAACATTACCTTCATCTACAAGCAAATACACCACATAGGTTGTATAGAATAGAGAAGTACAGATAAGTCCCAGCAATGAAAGGGGGATGGTGGGAGGGTAACCTGGACTGCAACAGTGAATACACTCGAACATCTACATTTATGGTAGGTACAGAACTGTACTATGTTCATCGTGTTTCACTTTTGCAGTCATCACACTTGGGTTGAATCCCAAAGCTGAGGTTGGGTGGCTGGGCTTAAATAGAATTAGGAGTGGCTATGAGGCCCTGCAGAACTGCAGTGGCAAAGCCTGCTCTGGATTTAGAGTAAAGAGGTAAGTGGTAGTGCTTTGTAAAAGTGTGCACTGAAGTCCAAGTTGCAGCCTCCAAAATGTCCTTGGTTGGTACTCCTCTGAAGAAGGCTGCTGAAGTGGTTGCTGCTTTGGTTGAATGTGGCCTAATGCCCTTAGGCACTGATTTTCCATGTTGTGAATAGCAGAAACGAATGCAGTGGCCTATCCATTTTGAAACAGTCTGCTTTGAAATAGCTTTTCCTTGCGATCCTGCAGCATATGCCACTAAGAGTTGCTCAGTCTTTCTCAAAGCTTTAGTTTTGTCCAAGTAAAAGCGTAGCTGTCTGTGCATGTCCAAAGAATGCAGAAGTCTCTCCCCCTTATTCTGCGGGTTTGGATAAAAGGTAGGCAAATGTATGGTTTGGTTAAGAGACACACTGGACACCATCTTAGGCATAAATGTTGGGTTTGTCCTTAGAGAAACCCTGTCTGGATGGAAAATAATAAAAGGTTCCACAGCCATTAGTGCCTGTAACTCTGAGACTCTTCTTGCTGAAGTTATTGCTAGGAGCAGAGCTGTTTTCCGTGATAAGTATTTTATCTCAGCTGTATTGGCTGTCTCAAAAGGAGGCAGTGTGAGCTTTTCCAAGATAAAACTGAGGTCTCATGCAGGTATATATATGTTTTTGGCCGCACTGAGATACTGCCTTAGCAGTGGATGTGAAAAAATTGGTGGGTCCGTATTGTAATGAGCTGAAATAGCAGAGGTATGGTTCTTAATTAATGAGAAGGATAGGCCTTTGTCCAGCATCTCAGTTAGGTATTGTAAAATTTGAGGAATATTTGGTACAAGCGTGTCAATTCCTCGTGCCTGGTTCCAAGCACAGAATCTCTTCCATTTTTCTGCATAAGATTTTCTGGTACTGGGTCTCCTGGCCTAAAAAATAACATCCATAACTGCTTTAGAGAGAGGTGTGCCCTGAATGGTTACATTATCCGCCATGCAGCCAGACTTAGGGTTCTGAGTTGGCTGTGCAGGATCTGATTGTTTTGTTGGGTCAGCAAATGAGGAATCTGAGGTAATGTCCAGGCTGGGCCTTGAGACAAGCTCTTTAGGATTGGGTACCAGTGCTGGCGTGGCCAGTCTGGGGCAATCAGGATCATTTTTGGCTTCTCTTGTCTGACCTTTAGGAGTACCTTGGGGAGGAGAGGCAGTGGAGGAAAAGCATATACTGTAAGGGCTTTCCAGCTGAAATATAGGGCGACCACTTTCCATGTTTGTGTGTGATAAATCCTTGTGCAGAATCTCTGTACTTGGCAGTTGTGAGGGAAGGCAAATAGATCTATGTCTGGGCATCCCCATTTCCCTGTTATCATACTGAAGATTTGTGGATCTAGTTTCCACTCATGAGAATCCATGAGGTTTCTGCTTAGTTCATCTGCCAGAGTATTTGTCTTTCCTGGCAGGAAATGAGCTTGCAGGTGTACTTGATAAGTCAATGCTGTGTTCCACAAAGTCATGGCTTGTCTGCAGAGGGGGTAGGAATGTGTGCCTACTTGCTTATTTATGTACCACATGACTGTAGTATTGTCCGTCTTTAACAGCAGTTGTCCTGGATGAAGTAGATCCTTGAAGGCTGTCAGGGCATTCTGTACAGCTAGCATTTCTTTTTGATTGATATGAAGATGCATTTGGCTTGCGGGCCATGTGCCCTGAATACATTTTCCTGCCATGTGTACCCCCCAGGCATAATCTGATGCATATGTTGTTAGTGTCTGCCTGGCTGTGGGTAAAGTGAATGGCTGTCCTTTGTTGTGGTAACAGGCCTGTGCCCACCATCAAAACTCCTGTTGCAGGTAGGGAATGAGAGTAATTAAGGTTTCCAGGCTGTGACAATGTTGAGTCCAAACACTTTTTAGATACCACTGTAGTCTCCTCATATGTAGTCTTGCATATGGAATTAGTAGAATGCAGGATGCCATGAAGCCCAAAGCCTGCAGAATTTTTCTTGCAGATAACTGGGTCTTTGTTGCAATCATTTCGAAGTAAGAAGTCAGTTGCCTTTGTTTGTCTGGCATGAGAAAAGCCATCTGGGCAGTTGTATTTACGCTTGCACCCAAGAATATTATCTCTTGAGAGGGTACCAGTTTTGATTTCTTTTCGTTCACTGTGTACCCTAGGCAAATTATCTTTTTACAAACACCATATGCTTCAGTAGAATGTCCTTGTTCTCTGCTTGTATAAGGCAGTCGTCCAAGTAGGGATATATTTGCATTCCTCTGTCTGCAAAATGCAATTACTGGTGCCAGGCATTTTGTGAAGACTCTGGGCACAGTAGATAAGCCAAAGGGCAGTGCAGAGAATTGGTAGTGCACTGAGCTAGCTATGAATCTGAGGTATCTTCTGCAAGATTGTCTGATTGGGACATGCAGGTATGCCTCTGAGGTCCAAAATTACAAACCAAGCCTTCTTGCCCAGCATGGGCAGAAGCTGCTGCAGAGTCAACATTTTGAATTTTGGAACATCCAGAAAAGTGTTTAGAATAGACAGGTCTAGTATTGGTCTCCAGACTTTGTCCTTTCTGGATACCAAGAAAAGTCTTGAGTAAAATCCTTTTCCCTGCTCTTGCTGTGGTACTTGCTGAATAGCCCTCGTGTCCATAAGGGATGAAACTTGCTTTTGTGCCTCTGGCCATTGATTGTGTGGCAGGTCTGGCATACCTTTTGTCTTTGGAGGGGTGTGAAAGTGGAACCTGTAGCCCTGAGACACTATATTCAAGACCATTTGCCCTGGGTGATCATGTGCCAATTTTGTGAAAAAAGTGCTAGTTTTCCCCCTAAGGGTGCTGCCAAAAGAAAAGTGTTTGGCATTGGCAGGGGAAGTCATTGTGACTGTTTCCTGTATGGCTGTGATTTGTCTTCTCCGCTTTTGGAGGGAGAAGCTCCCCATTGTTTAGGCCTATATGAGCCTTGGGGCTGGGGGCTGGGATCTGCCTCTAGGGTGTCTGTATCTGCCTCTTTGTGGACTGTCTGACACTGTAAAGGACCAATTCTTAGAAGGCCAGTTCCTGCTAAATCTGGGTGGCTGTACCTGTAGGAAATCCTTAACTGCCTGCATAGCTTTTGCTTTATCCTCCATTTTCTTCAACACCTCTTCTGCCTTAACACCAAAGAAAGTATCATGCTGTAATGGAGCATCCAATAATTTTGCTTTAACATGATCTGGCAGATTCTGTTCCTTTAACCAAGCATGACTTCTAATGACAGAACCCGTGACAGCAGCCCTGCAAGAGGCCTCCAGTGAATCAAAACCACATTGCAAAGTATGCTTTCCCACTTGTTCAGCTGCATGCAATAAAAATACTGCATTTCCTTGTTATCAGAACATTCAGAATTTGTCAACATTTTCTGTTTTAGCAGTGACATTAAGTATTGCTGATATTTAAGCATATGAAACTGACAATTTAAAGCCCTTACAGCCAAGGTAGCTGAAGTGTAAACTTTTTTCCCACATCTGTCCAGTGCCCTAGAATCCCTATCAGAGGGGACAGGGTTTTTTGCAGTGGAACCCTTGACCCATTTGGGACCCTGAGATATAGTTTCTGGGTCAGCAGCAGGGTTTTTATATAGAAATTTATGAGAGTCTGGAACCCTGTATTATCTGTCTGGCTTAACAGGTGCAGGGGGTAAAGAGTCAGGAGACAGGCCGGACTCTGAAAATACATCATCTACAATGTCTAGAACAGGTGGAATAGCAAGAGGTCTGTGCTGAGGTAGTAAAAGAAAGTCTTTGAACCTTTTCTTAGATTCTGAGTAATCTTGGCTCTCCCAGTGAAAATGCTCCCTCATGGTATGCAGGGTTTCCCCAAAAGAATAATCCTCAGGAGGAGAGGCTGAAGGAATAGATTTCTTCAGCATCAGAATCCTCATAGGAAGAGAGTATCCCTGTTCAGAAGAGGAGTCAGAGGAAATGGAAACCTGATGAGAAGAGTCATATTCTGTCTATTGCCTTGGCCTCTTATCAGGAGGGGGATGGGAGCCCCTGATCAAAGTAATTAGGTCTTTGGCCATTTTAAGCATCTGTTTCTTAGGCATGGAAATCTGTCCAGGAGAATGCTGTACTTGTTTCTTTGTCTTTACAGCTGTTTTAGTCTTTGCCTTTGAAGCTGAAGTTTGCTTGACATATAACTGTGCAGGTCTGAAAACACCCACAGAAGCCGATGCCTGCTCAGCAGCTCTGGACCCATCTGAGGGAATAGTTTCCGAGTGTCCAATACCTTGAGTATCCAGAGGCCTAGACGACTCCACGTGGGAGTTGGAAGCGGCCTGTGGCTCTGAAGTAGCGGGTGTCAGGGGCTGCGAAAGCGCCTCAATGAGAACCGGCAACTAGCCTAGCGGAGGCCTCGTCGTCGGTTTTGGACCTCGGATGCCTGTCCTTTTCCTTGCGTTTTTTATAAACTCCGGTCGTCGGCTGTTCCGACGGCATTATATAATAAAATCTTTGGCCAAAGTAATGAAAGGCAAAATCGTACCGACGCTTAAAAGTGCGTTGGTTAAATCTAGCACAAAACCGACAGCTAGCAACGTCGTGGTTTGGGCCTAGGCAAGGAATACAGTAAGAATGAAAATCCTTATGAGGCATTTGCTTCCCACAAGAAATACAACTGTTAACTTCTTCTGACATCACTCTGGAGCAAGAAAAAGGTTTCCCCAACGGGGTACTTAGCTTTACTGAAGACTTCGGATCTGAAATTCGATTTTAAAATCTCAGGAGTCGGCCGACCGGCACTTGTGAACTGCTTTTGCTTCGGGCACCGCGCGGCAAGAAAGACTGAAGAAAATGGCATCGGCTGCATCTTTTATACCCCTGGCGCACTGACGTCAGGGAAGAGGCGACAGCAACTGATGCCGGACCAGGACTTTGGAATTCAGGCCAACTGCAGGTACCCTGCCAGCAGGATAACCCAAGTGTAATGACTGCAACAGTGAAACACGAACATCGACAATTAGGAACGTAGTGGTCTGGACCCAAACAGGTAACACAGAATGAGTGGAAGTCTTGGTATGGGATTTGTTTACAACAGAGACACTTGCAAACTTTCTTTGACATTAGCAAAAGAGAATAGCTTTCTGAAGTTTCTCTCTGGTGCAGATCGACCTATGCACATACTGGATGTCTGCTTTGGGCTCTGAAGGCAAGAAAGAACTGAGGTCATGATGGTGGTAGACTCCAATTATACCCCAGCATACTGCCGCCAGGTTAAGGCATCTGCCTGTTGTAGGAGGAGAAAAAATTCTTACTCATAGTCAGGACGGCCAAGGCTTTCCACAGTAAGAAATCCCCGCAAGTCAGGACTGCAACAGTGAAACATGAACATCTAAGGGTCTGGGATGTTTAGTTCAGGGTTTAACTGGTTCTATTTTCCAAATGTTAAACAATGTCAGTAGTGCTAGACAGACTGTAGATAAGTACAGACATAGTAATGAAGTCTCGCAGCAAAATATGACCCATGAATTAAGATGATTAGAGCCTTTACCATAACAACAGATATTTGACTGATTACTGCTGCGGTATTCCAATATCTTGCCATTAGTTTGAACAAAGAGCTTCATAAACATCAGTTTGAACAGGTTCTATGATGTTAACACTTCCAAGACTAGGTTAGAAAAGTGCCCCATTGGGGAAACTTACATGTCTCGACTCTTATGCTTAAGATTTGTTCAAGTCGGCAAAGAAGAAAGTGCAACTGTGAAAGGTACATTCTTTACAAAACTATCCATTCTCTCTGTGTTTTGCTTAGGGGTTGAACAAGATTATCACAACTGTATAAACTGCCAATCTTTGCTCCTAAAACCCTTTGTATCTGGTTAGCTCTTCTAAATACCTATCTGGAGACCCAATGTCTCAAGAGCCGCACACTTTCAAAAATGCTGGAACCCACAGCCTTAAACATCCCGTTTGCACCCAAAAAAGTTAAAAAAATGAAAATGGATACTTCTGCCCAGTCGGACTTGGACATACCAGTGGAGATGCATCAAGAATCCATGGTACATTCAAGCTCTGTGGAAACCAGTACCATGACCTGAGTGGAGGCCAGTATGGTGTCTCTTGCATGTACTTCAGACAAGACTGAATCACCGACCACTACATGAGAGAAGGGGGTACCCCTAGGATGATTACTTCAGAGGGACCGGAGGGCATAACACAGATCCTACTAAGAGAAGAGATATCTGGCTCCCTTATCAAGGTCAGACAAGGTTCTCACCACCATGTTATGTCCAAGTGGGCATCCAAGTGAAGAGAAAACAAAAAAAAAAACCCTCTGTGGACGTACCATGAGAAGGAATGGCTTGACTTTTCTCAAGGCTTACTTAAAGCCATTCCATTATTGAAGCCTCCTTCCTTTCTCCTTTTGAAAAGGAACCAAGAATCTTCCTCTGAAGAGGAGAAATCAGAATCAGGTGATGATTCACTGGCCTATTCCTCCCAAGTACACTCTCTAAACAACTGATCTCAAATGAGGATGACACATTATTGACAGACTCCCCACTTGAAGAAATTTCCTTTGATGAAACTATTTCTAGAATGATGAAGCATTTTGAATGGGATACTAACCAGGTCTCAGACATACAGAAAAGGTAGTATGATTTTTTTGGAAGTTTGGACCCTTAACCTTCAGTTGTGCCCCTTTGTCCTTGAAGCCATTTTGGATGTTTCTACTTTCACTTCTGTCAACCCAGATTCACAGCCTCTTGCGCCTAAGAAATCAGGTTCGACAAAGTACCAGAGGACATAAAACACGAATACTGCAGCAATGATGTAAGGAAGGGAATCTGGCGCAATGAACTGCAGAAGTAGAAGACTTTGAAACTGTACACAGTCAAAAGGAATGAATGGCCAAATTACATTCACTGGTGGATGAAAAACAGGCAACAACACCCAGGTAAAGACAAAATCATAAGCAAACTGTATAAACTGTTAAAAGACAATGGTGGCAAGAAAGAAATAAGTTAAGAATTGGTTGTGAGGCAGAATTAAATACAATTACATATGTAAATTGGGTAAAGTTATCCTAGTCCCCAGATATACTACACAAGTGAGAAAATGCATTAATTTTACAGTCCTACAAGATTCTCTAGCATGTCCTAAAGTTTTATACCCCCTTGCTGGAAATACAATACCAATTTAATATACACATTTTGGCAAGGTGCTAAATGAAAACTACTGGGGGAAAATACAGAATTCAGCCTGAAAAAGTGGCAATTACAAAATCTCTCTAGATGACTAGTTTAGATAACAGAACAGTGAAAGGGGAAAGAACTTTGTTAACTTAGTTCTAGCTCTGAAAACAGCAGTCATCACAAAGTGGAAACTCAAGGAATTACAACTAAACAAGAAGACATCAAGCAAATTATGAAAGTGACAACATTATAAATAGAACATCAAATGTCAAGATACAAGAAAAGATTGTGATGAAATGAAGTCTTTGACTCTATAGGTGGTAGGACCATTGCAGTCATGAATTTAATGTTACTGCATACTACATGGTGGGGGTTTCATTTTTATTTACTTAAGTTATGATGCAGTGAGCAAGGGGTGGTGCAGTCTGATTCACAACTGGGTTGCCTTCTGTAGTCAGCATGTGTTTGCATGCATTTTCTCCATGTATTTTACTTTTCTTCCATCTCCCAAAGATATGTGGTAGGATGAGTAGCGTCTATCTTTTCCTAGGCGGGCATGCAGTGAGCAAGTAAATACGAATCTAGTTCTGGTCCCCATATACCTACTAAATTACATGGATGACGATGGCTGTTGACTGGTTACTATAGGACTCAGATGTGAGTCGCAAGCATGGATGGAAAGCCTCACTGTTCCAAAGCAGCGCTTCTTTTTCATACACATTATTATTTGACTAACAGCTACAAGAAAATATTGCACTGTAATGTCATTTGCAAACTGCCTGCATCAATAACATTGTCAACATTTAAAAGACAATAAGAAAGAAAGCAAAATGAGCAAAAACAGTGCACACCAGCTTGGTGCACTGTGGCCATTAATTTATGAAAAACCATGGACGGTCATTCAAAATGCATCTAATCTCAGCACAAAACAATTGCCCCAGTCCTGAGAATGGCATTACTTACAGGGACATCACTTATAGGTTCATAGGTTGGTACTAGGCTATCTGCCCTAAGGCCTATGCAAGCCTAGCCATAACAATTCCCTGGAAATTTTTTCCCACAATATTTACTTCTCTGGGCCCCTGTCTAGCAGGGTGACTGACATGATCCCCGGGGTGAATTTCCTATCTCCCATCCAATCATCAAGGTTCCTTTTGAAGAGGGCCAATGAGGAGCTCTGCTTGACATGTATGGGCAGTCTATTCCAGAGTATGGGGAGTCTCTGGGTCAGGAACCTATCCCTCCAGCATGTTTTATTCATTGTGATGACAAGGTTTAGATCCCTGGAGCGTGTGGCTCTGAGGGATTGGGATTTCTTTACGTGGAGCATGTCCAACAGCTCAGGGTATGACATGGCCTTGTATGTTAAGCAGAGATCGCCTCTGAGTAGACGAAATGCCACAGAATATAGCTGGAGTTTTTTTTAGACGGTCAGCATATGGCATCTGCTTTAGGCCTGTGATTCTTTTAGTGAGGTATTTCTGTGGCCTTTCCAACTGTTGCATATGACTTGTGAGGTACATACCAAATGGGGCATTATACTCTATAATGGGTCTAATGAGGGATGAGTACAGTGGGACAATGACCTCATTTTTTCTGGATGAAAAGCCCTTAGTGATGAGGTGTGCCACGTAGAAGGATTTCCTGACTGTTGTGGCGATGTGTTTATCGAAAGTGAAACCACTGTCCACTTGTATCCCTAAGTCTCTCATCACACTTTCAATGTTTAATGTCCTGCCACCTGTTTTTTTTCCAAAGGGGATGACTATACATTTCTTGGCATTAAGCTTGAGCCCATGGCTCTGGCACCAGGCATCTGTTGCTGTAAGGCCCTTTTATACAATATCCACATCATTTGGGGATTCAATAATGGCTCCCAGTTTGCAGTCATCTGCAAACTTTGTTAGCCAGAGTCCCCTAATGTTGGCCTGTACTTCAGAGAAGTAGATGCCAAACAACAGTGGTCCCAGGACTGAACCCTGAGGTACTCCACTTGTCTGGAGCTGGATTTGGAGTTGGCTACTTTTACAGTCTGGGTTCTGTCAGTAAGCCAGTTGGCAACCCATCGAGTGACGTAGGGATTTATGCCCAGCTTAGTAAGTTTATCTATGATTCCAGAGTGGGGGATGGTGTCGAAGGTTTTGGCGAGGTCCAGATAGGCTGTGTGGACCTCCTTACCACAGCTCTGGAGACATATTCGAAGTAGTCAGTCAGATTCAGGAGACAAGAATGGCCCTTCACAAACCCAAACTGGGTGGGGTCCAGTGTCTGGAGGTTGCCAATGTCTTTGCTTATAAGTTCCATGATAATGCGTTCCATGCCCTTGCAGATCAGGCTTGTCAGACTGATGGGCGGTAGTTCCAGGGATCCAAGGTGGATCATCCCTTGTGGAGCGGGATAACTGTAGCTGTGCGCCACTCAGTGGGTATGAAGCCTAAGGTGAGGCTATGATTAAACATGACACTTAGGTGGGGGTGCCAGTTCATTTTGTAGTTCATGTAGTACACAGCCTGGGATGTCATCTGGTCCCATGGATGCTGTATTCTTAGCTTTGGAGAGTGCTGTTTCTACCTGTGTGGCTGTGATTATCGGAATTTGGCAATCTTTTGGTATTGAGATGGGCCCTTTAGGGGGTGAGAGGGGAGTGAAGTTGGTACTAAATCAATCTGCCAGGAAATTGTCAATATCCTTGGGATCAGTACATTTAATGCTATTCTGTTGTAGTTCAGAGCAGATCTGAGCATTGCCATTTAAATTCTTGACATAACTATAGAATGGTTTGTGGTTGTCTTTGGAATATTTGGCAATTTTATTTTCGTAACTAGCTTTTGAGGATTTTATGAAGGATCTCAGCTTCTTACTGAGGCTGGTGAGGGAGTTTTTTGCATCCTGGGATTTTCCTCTTTTCTGCAACAGTTTCTTCCTTCTGTTGTATAGTTTGTTTATATAGCAGGGGACCACCAGATTGGCTTCCTTTTTTTGGAGAAGAGCATCTTGGTTCTATATGGGGTGGCACAATTCATGCACGAGTGGATGTGCTCGTACAGTGCCTTAGTGTAGGATTCTGCAGTCGAACTTCCAGATCCTGTCTGCGTGGGTGTTGTGAAGTTTGTCACTTCTGACTTCAGTAGCATGAAGTTGGCTTTGGAGAAGTTTTTTAAGGAGGTTTCCTTACTGGGGGCGTGGGGGTGGGATGTGGATGTCAAGGGTGCTTTGCTTATGGTCAGACCTAACCAATGAGGGGGTGACCACCGGTGTGGGACATCTATCTCCCATGTTGGTAATGACCAGGTCTAGGATATTGGAGCCCCTGGTGGGACAATGGATTAGTTGATCCAGGGCATTGGAATTTATGAATTCCAAGAACCGTTGGGAAAAGGAGTTTGTACCCGAGTAGTTTTCCCAATTAATGGCAGGGTAGTTGAAATCACCTAGTATTAGGGTGTTTGGTTGTATCTTAATATTTTCCAGTATGTTTAGGAAGGTGTAGTGAGAATCTTGGGGTATGGTGGGGGATCTGTAGCACGCTACAATTTGGATTGCAGTCTTACCTAGTGTTAGTTGCACCTGGAAAATTTCAGATGCATTGTGTTGGGCAACTAGCCTGGAGGTGTGAATATCCTTGGTGAATATGGACACTCCTCCACCTTTAGTGTTTCGGTCTTGGTTTTGTGGCTGAAAACTGTGGTAAGAATTGTAGCCTGGTATTGCAGGGGTGCTCTCTGGAGCCTTGAACCAGGTCTCAGTCAATGCACAGATATCGATGTTCTCCATTTTTAGGAGTGCCTCGAGAGAGTGCATTTTGAGGTTTAGACTTCTAGCATTGAGTAGCATTACCTTCGGATTTTGCATGCTTGTATCTGTTACGGTGGTGGTTTTATCCTTTGAACCTTGCCTAAAAAAGGCACTATAGGGGTGGCAAGAGCTTTAGCCAGTAACCTGAATCCCAGGAGTGACAAGTGCAGACCATCTCTGGCAAAGCATCGTGGTCTGTCGATCAGGTCTTCCCAGGCAGACAAATACTGGATCCCCTTTGAATGACACCAGAAACTTAGCCAATTGTTGAAGTCAATCATTTTGCCCTTATACTGTGGTATCATTCTGGGCAAAGGCAGGATGCTACTCAGGGCTAGGGTCATACCTGCCTGAGTCACATGATCCAAGAGCTCCTCCATGTCTCTTTTCATGTAGTCCAGGGAGGTACGTCTCAAGTCATTTACTCCAGCATGGACAATGACAGAGTCGTATTTGTACTTGTTGTGGAGTGACTTGAGTGCATGCGTTATGTGGCGGATCCTGGCACCCGACAGGCAGCTGACTGCAATTTTCTCCTTGTTCAGCCTGGTGAGTGGGACATCAGTGTGCCTGACTATAGAGTCACCTATGACTAAAGTGTTGGGTACATTGTCTTGCCTTAAGGGCTGTTGTTGGGTGGCACACTGGTGTTGTGAGCTATGTGTCACTTTGGTTGTGACTGGTGTTTGTTTGGGTTTCGGCTTCGGAGGTCCTTGTTGCTTGGGCAAGTTAATGTTAAGGGCCTCCGCATATGAAACCATGAAATCACTTACTTGAGTAATTTTAAATACAAGCAAAACATCTACTCTTCTGACTGCAGTTGATAGGACACAGGCATCCACTTCTCATAGATAATACTCTCCACAAAGCTATTTTAGCCACCTTGCACTCTTACTAGAATAGTAACTCCTTGCTAAGTTCTAAAATACAAGACAACTGGAAGGAGGACAGTATCTACTCTGCTCAGCTGCTGTAGGTAATGTCAGTCAGCTGTCATCCCCATTTCCCACCTTTCTTTAGCACTTCTATTGTCTTAACTTCTAAGCAATATTTTCCCTGCATTTAACTACAATGACAGGGATGTTGACAGTGGGTTATTTAGACAGTGGAAACAGTATCAATGTTTGTATTCCACTCAATTACCAGTGTACCACAGCACTGATGCTAACAGCAAACTGCTTAGACACTCTCATGATACACTTAAATTTTCTTTAGTACAAAGCAGGTACACTGTATTTTTTTTTAGTAACTATCCAAGGCTGCACACCTAGCCAATTTTCAAACCCTTCCCACACTGTTAGACCATTTCCAGACCCTGTTTAGCTATCAGACGTGTTAAACAAGTGCAGCAGTTAGCTTGTTCCTCTGTGATGGACAGCTGCCACCTCAAAGAACTGGCAGGTTAGATGAAAAGCTACTTGCTTCCATAATGCCCTTTCTCTTTCTGCAGTTCCATGGATAAAAACAATCACTGGCCAAAAATGAGAATATTTACTGGTTTATGCAGTGCAGCTCATCCCCGAACTCCATAAAAGAGTCCTCCAACAGTTAAATCTTTGAAAAAGTTTCACTTGATCTTATACACATTTTTACAGCATTTTGCTGCCTTTGGCAAGAAAGTCACAATGTTAAAACAATAAGCAGTAACTAAATGAAATCAACAGAAGCCATATTTATCCATCCTGTGTCAATGACAATGAATGAAACCCCCTCGTAAAACAATGCAAGATAGGAGTAGGAAAAAGAACAGTGGGATTTTAATGACCTATGACAAGAAAAAGAAAACATTTAAGGGTTTCTGAGCATGAAACTACATCTAGATGACTAATTAAAAATATGAGATAAGGTTAACTACACAGGAGGGTGGAGTTGTCCTTTAACTGAAATCAATTTACATGATGCAGGAATGGGTAAAGTGGACAGGTTACAATTATACAAGTATACATGTATGGGTCTCTCTCTCTACATACACAAACACACATGTACATATATATATATATATATATATATATATATAAACACACACATATATACATAAATAAATACATACATACGTATACATGTGTATACATATATAACAAAACTACGAGGATTCTGTGCTGCCTAATATGTAAAAAGGCACTGGGACAGGTATTAGACAATAACAAAACTGTAAAACTGAAGTAAAAAAAAAATTGGGATAATGAAACTCTTCGGAAAAGCATCATCACTCTGAGAACAATTAGCATAAGCAAATTGGGACATGGGACAGAATAGAGGTACCAACACAGTAAGATACTATGGCTGCGTCACACTCACACAGACAATGGAACATGCAATGGACATTAACAAAACGGTTCAACTGAAGTGGTAAAGTACCTACCCTGAAATTTCCACTAAAGTTCCTTAACTCTTCAATTTCACTTCGTTTCTGTTCACTCTGTAGACCTAATGGTAGTAGAAAAGCAAAATTTAAAAATCAACAGAAATATTACGTTGAAATTATGCACTGTTAGAAAAATGATCACCACTCTACAAAATAAAAATTACTATAAAGCTTTCAAGTATTTTTGCACTTCAAAACAGTTGCCTCCATTCATCTCACTGCCTAGTGATCATCAGGTCCCTCTCAGCCTACTAGCCTTTTTGCTCCCCCATCACCACATGTGAAGCCTGGCTGAAAGAGGTCATCCTGCAAGCAGCCAGTTAGCCTGTTTTCCGTTTTCCTCCTTACCCCACTTTTCACCCACCAAAAATTGGCTCCTAGGTGTGGTGTGCAATGAGCATCAGAGCTCTGCATCTCACTTCTGCAAGGGAGTGATGTCAGCAGGACTTTCACTCAGACCCAGAGGAGACACTGCACAGCTGATCCCCCAGTCTCCAACAAGGGAATCAATTTGTACATGCCTCCAACTCCCTCTAGGATGGTCAGGACTACCATCCTTGCCTGGGGTCATCAAACGTCTAAGTCACTACCTGAACTTGGGTCATCAGGGCCGTAGTCATGGCTTTACTTCTCCACACCAACAGTGCAGGCATAACTCAACATAACTGTGCATATTTCAACATATTTACTGCTGCAATCATGAAATCTGGGATTTCTGCCTAGCTGCAACCCGATGGCTGGCCCAACTTCCAGAGCTCTATTTTTCCCCTCTTGTTTCAGTGAGCTCTCCCCTAGTCCAAACACCAGAAAGTCAGCAGTATAAGAGGGGCACTGGCCAATACTTTCTTCAGATCTTTCTTCAGCTTGGTTGGACAAGGGCACTTGTACAGAAGGGCTAGAGCATAAATAGACCTGGGAGAGGCATTCTCGGGAAGAGTGAAATCATCACAAGGCCCCTGCGTGTCTCTCTGAAGTGAGCCTAAAAGACAGAGGGTACCAGGTGAGACATCGAGTGAAAATGTTATGGGGTAAAGTGAATAAGCTTCCCATATCAACCCCATGACACTCAAAAAGGATAACCAAAGGGATGGTAACAGGGGAGTAGGAATGCAGCAGTGAATATACTTTAACAATTACTACTAAGTTCCTATCAGAAATGCACTACATTCATCACATTATTCATCACTGCAGTCACAACCCTGAACTCAGACATCAGTGCGGAGCTGGTTCGGAGACCTGTGAACAGATTAAACCCTTAAGGATGGCTGTTTTATAACTTGCCATAGCCCTGGATGCAAAACAGGCTGTAATGGAGCAGATGGCTAGGCAGCTGTTTTCAAAATGAATCGGGTACTCATCTACTGAAAAGGCTGTGGTTTCTCTAGCGGAATGCGTCTTAACATGGCCAGGTACAGGTTTTACCACGGAAGGAAGAGAAAAAATGGATACAATGCCACAGCCATTTAGATACAACCCGTTTACTAACTTCCTCTCCATGACCTAAGCAAAGGGAACAAAATAACTGGCATGACCTTCAGTTCTGTCTAAACAAAACCTCAGCTGCCTTTATATAACCAAATTTGCAACATCACCTCTCCTTGTTATTCTATGACAAAACTGAGAAACCATGGGGAAGTAATGCCTCTTTTAGGTGGTCTGAGGTGCAACATCATCTTCGGGAATTGCACAGTTGGCAGATGGATTACAGGAGTGTACCTAGAAGCAAGCAGTCTGAAGTAGATGATATGTGTACATTCAGAGAGGCATAAGACAGTCTTGTTCTGTAAAAGTCTGAGAGAAGAGAGATCAAGAGACACTTGTGCTGAAATCAGGTTCTGTTATCTATAAGCTACTAGATGGGAAAGTTCTTCTACTTTACTAGGTACAATTTCATTGCACATGTTTTTTTAGCCTCAAAATACTGTTCAATTCTTCCTAGGAGAAAGCACAGTTGTGTAAAATCTTACCAAAAGAGTAGATGTACTCTTCATTGTTACAGTATTCTTCACCTAAGGGATCTCCTGCCAAGGATAGCCCATCATCTGGCCAGTATACCAAACCCTTTTAGCTCTTACAGGCATTGTATATCACACACATGCTCCCTGTGCAAGGCACAGAGTATAAATATGACATACGTATGCATACACACTGAACTGAAAATGTCCCAGGAGGAACAGAATGCCCACAGGGACAAGGAAAACATGCAGCTAGAAGAAAAAGGAAGAGATGACGAGACCCTCAGTCAGGGAGGAAAGAAAAGGACAGTGCAAAAGCTAGAACAGAGGGGGCAGGAGGGATGGAGTGAATACTGCAACAGTGAAGAGAAGGACATCTACTTGTTATGGTAAGATTTACACAACTGTACTATGTCCTTCCATATCACTCTTGCAGTGTGCTTTACTTAATGGAGAGTAAAGGAAACCTAGGAAAAGTATGGCACAGAACAAGAAGTTATGTACTCACCATAATGTTTGATGTATGTAATCCATCTCGCCTCACATTTTTACCCGTGGGTTACTGGGCCAAACCTTTCTAGCTCGAACTCTTTCTACTGGCTGGGCTAAGATGGTATCCCATCCTGCATTGCTCTATATCCCCAGATCTAGTTTGCTGCGAACACCAACACTCATACTTCATGCATAACAACACCCAAGGAATGAAAGAAAGAACAAACGAAGAGTGAAGGGAGCTCGGAAACCCAGACCTAACCTCCAGATCCTCCAGGAAGGGGGAAGGTGTGGGGGGGGGGGGGGAGAATGTGAGGCGAGATGGACTACATACATCAAACATTATGATGAGTACATAATTTCTTGATGTTATGTAATCCAATCTCGCCTACATTCTTACCTGTGGGACAGTGTCCCCAACACCTAAATCCTGGGAGGCTCAGTGGAAAATACTCCTGAGCAGTGTGGAACCAAAGGAAGACCTGCTCCTAGATATCACGTCCAACTTGTAATGAGTAACAAAAGTGTGAGGAGATGCCCAAGTAGCTGCAGCACAAATATCATCCATAGAATATCTGGCTTGATAGGCTGTAGAAGTAGATACAGACCGAGTAGAGTGTGCCTAGACCGGGAACGGTAGATCTTTACCCCCTGAAGAATAAATGAAAGAGATGCAACTGGATATCCACCTGGATAGGGTGATTTTGGACACAGAAGACCCAATTCTGTTCTCCGAAAAGGAAACAAACTGAACAGCTTTTCGGAGATCTTTGGTTCTGTGCAGATAAAAACGTAACTGTCTGTGTACATCCAATTGATGAAATTTAAATTCTGCCTTGTTTAAAAACTGGGGAAAAAACACTGGCAATTCAATAGATTGATTAAGATTAGAGATAGACGCCACTTTGGGAAGAAAGGAAGGGTTTGGTCTGAGAGAAACCCAGTCCTTATGAAAGATCAAGTATGGGGGGTTTATAGAAAGAGCTTGAATCTGAGACGCGTCTGGCTGATGTGATGGCTACTAAAAAGACAGTCTTCCAGGTCAAGAATTTTAAATCACAAGTAGCTGCAGGCTCAAAGGGTGGTGAAGTAAGAGCCTGCAGAACAAAGTTTAAATCCCAATGCATGACAGGTTCCGAAACAGGAGGATTGAGTAACAGAGTGCCCTTCAGGAAAGCCTTACAGAGTCTGTGAGCCATCAGACTAGGCTCATTAGCAAAAGTTAGAAATCGCTGCCAATTGGACCTTAATGGTGGCGGACGCTGAGCCCTGACGAAAAAGCCTAGACAAGAACTCCAAAACAGAAGCAATTGGAGCTGTGTAAGGGTCAATCCCTTGGGTATGAGCCCAAACTAAAAATGTCTTCCATTTGCTGGAATAAATCTTCCTAGTAGAGGGCTTATGAGAGGAAAATAAAATATGAACTACCTCTGGTGAAAAATGATGAAGCCTAACTAATGACGAAAGTGGAGTAGCCAGGCTGTCAATCGGAGGGTCCGCAGAGAGGGATGGAGCTCCCCTGACATGTGTGTCAGTAAATCCGGTTGTGGGTCCAGAATCCAAGGCATGTCCACGATGTAGGGATTAAGAAAGGGGAACCAAACCTGACGAGACCAGTGTGGGGCAATCAGAATCACTCTGCTTCCCAAGGATTGTGCTTTCTGAATCACTTCTGACAGCAAGGGAACTGGAGGAAAGGCATATAGCAGACCAGAGGGCCAATCGTGGACTAGAGAGTCCCTGGGAGACTCCCCCTGAGGGGGGGTCAACGTGAAGTAGCTGCTGCATTTGGCATTGAGAGGGCTGGCAAAAAGGTCACAGCAAGGCTGACCCCATCTGTGGAAGATCCGTTCCGCAACTAGATGGTTCAGGGACCACTCGTAAGGCATCAGAATAGCTCTGCTTAGCTTGTCTGCGATCACGGTGGACTTCCCCAAAATGTGCGTTGCCACCAGAAAACGGTGGGAAGATCCTGCCCACTGCCACACTCGCATGGCCTCTCTGCACAGGGAGTATGACTTGTTTCCTCCCTGCTTGTTCAGAAACCACACCACTGACATATTGTCCGAGTGGATTGCAATAGTCCCGAGAGGGAGAAAGCTCTGAAGTGCCTGCAACGCAAGTAGCACAGCTCTCATCTCCAGGATGTTGATATGCAAATGTATCTCGAGCTCTTGCCATGTGTCCTGCCTAGATAATGCCCCCCCCCCCACCCCATCTGGGAGGCGTCCGTGGTCACCGTGGCAATTGGGGGCAGCGGAACGAAGGGTTTTCCCCTGTCCAGATTGTTGGTGCAAAGCCACCAACTGAGATCCTGTTTGCACCTGTCCGTGAGTAAATTAGGGTGAGAAAGTGGAAGTCTTTGGAGAGACCACTGAGCAAAGAGGAGCCATTGAAGGAGCCTCATATGTAATCTTGCTAGAGGGACTAACATAATTGTTGCAGCCATAGTCCCCAGGAGTTGGAGAACCCATCTTGCCCTCGCTCTTCTCAGGGGGAGCAGGGCGTGAACTTGTTGCTGTAAGACTCCGATTCTTTCCTGTGGTAGAAAGGCCCGCATTTGAACGGTGTCTAGTTCTGCACCTATAAAAATGACACGCTGTGAGGGCAAGGCAGATTTTTCCCAGTTCAATGTTATGCCCAACTGTTGACAGAGAGTGATGGTGGCATCCCTGGTCTGGATTAGTAGATGCCTGGTGGGGGCAGTGAGGAGCCAGTCGTCCAGATAAGGAAACACTTGGAATCTTTGACATCTCAAGTGAGTCGTCACCACTGTCATACATTTGGTGAACACCCTGGGGGCTGTGGTGAGACCAAAGTGCAGGGATCGAAACTGAAAATGACTGGCTCCCAGCCAGAAGCGTAGGTGACTCCTGGATGCCCTGTCCATTTTGATATGGTAGTAAGAATCCTTGAGGTGGACGGAGCACATCCATACTTCTTTTCCCAACAATGGGAGAATTGACTGTAATGTGACCATACGGAACTTGGACTTTTGTACATGGTTGTTCAGTTGGCTGAGATCCAATATGGGTCTCAGGTCCCGTGTTCTTTTCGGCACCAAAAAGAATCTTAAGTCCCTAATCCGATCTGGTCTGAGGGGACATGCTGGATGGCTCCTTTTTCTAGCAGTTTTGAAACCTCTGAAGCCGCCTAATCCCTCTGACTGGGTGGAACGTCCGGGATTTTTCTGACTGGAGGGGGATCTGATGAAAAGGGGATGGCATAACCTCTGGAAATTATTCGTAAGACCCACTGGTCCTGGGTGATGCTTTCCAGGTCTCCGGGTATAACGATATTCGACCCCCAACTGGCTCCAGAAACGCAGAGTCGGGCCTCCCATCAGGGACGACGGTAGGGAGAGCCACAAAAGGAATCGCGGTCTCCCAAGTTGCCGGGACCTCCTCTGCCTCTAGGGCAGCGTCTTCCTGAATAACTTCCCCCTCCTCTGCCTCTGGAGGGCTTCTCACCTTGTGCACCGGGAAAAAACCTCTGTGATTTTTTTGAACCACATCTTTCCACCCCTCTGGGCCTTGGGATAAGGCCTACAGGGAAGGGAAAAAAATGGACCCCTACAGCAGACAGTTTTTCTCTCCTGCTCGCACCTGGTGAGGGTGTCTTTCACCTTGGTTCTGAACAAAGAGGAACCATCAAAGCGGGCGTTGGTGAATGAAGACTTGAAGGCCTCCGCGAAATGACAAAGGCGCATCCAGGCTTGCCTCCTAAGGGCGATTGCTGAGCTTGCTGCCCTACTCGATCCCTCTGCTGCATATGAAATCAGCCTCATGGAGGAGGTAACGATGGAAATCAGGGTAGACATCTGGGCGTTAACTGTCTGGGCCACCGCCTCGGAAACGTGAGAGTATCTCCAAGCTCCTTGAGGAGATCTCTCTGGAGCTGAGAGAAGTGAGATAAGTAGTTCAGCGACCGTAAGGTAAAGGTCGCTGACGAGAGGGTACACTTCCCGTACCAGTCCATGGTCCTACACTCCTTGTTAAGAGGATGGACGGAGGAAGAAGTCTCTACTAATTCCTTCTGGGTGGCCGCTGCCACCACCATGGCATCCACAGGGACTCCCTTGGACAAAAATTCCTTACCCGGAGGAGCAGACAGAAATTTATTGGGTCAGGGTTCTCCCACACCCTCCGACAAATTAAATCCAGGAGCTCATCGAAGGGTGGGGACACCCAAGAGGCAGAGGGCTGAG
>NC_056750.1:876671708-876814208 GCF_019279795.1 Protopterus annectens | reverse complement strand
ACAATATCTAAAACAGGAGGGATAGCAAGAGGTCTGTGCTGGGGTAGTAAAAGGAACTCTCGGAGCCTTTTCTTAGAATCTGAGTAATCCTGGCCTTCCCAGTGGAAATGTTCCCTCATGGTATGTAAAGTTTCCCCAAAGGAGTTTTCTTCAGGGGGAGATGCTGAGGGAGTACAGTCTTCAGCATCAGAGTCTTCATAAGGTGAAAAGGTGTAATCCTATTCCTCAGAAGAATCTGAGGAGAGTGAAACCTGGTCAGAGGATGCATAATCCTCCTCTCGTCTTGGTCCTTTATCAGAAGGGGGATGGGAACCCCTGATAAGGGTAATCAAATCTTCAGCCATCTTAAGCATCTGTTTCTTAGGCATGGGGCCTTGAACTGTAGTCTGATGTACAGTTTTCTTATGTTTTAAAGGAGTTTTAAGCTTAGCATAAGATTTAATGGGGAGTGTAGTCGGTCTGAAGACACCTTCTGTAACCGAAGGTGTTTCCACTGCACCGGTGTCTACTTCTGCTCCGGTGTCGGAAGATGGCTGCGTCGGCCTAGTAGGCTCCTCTTGGGAATCCGCAGCTCTCTGGGGTTCCAGTTCTGCGGTCGTCAGGGGCTGTGTAGGCGCCTCACTAAAAACCGGAGAACCGGCGACAGGCCCTGCTGAGGCCTTGGAGTCTGGCTTGTTCCTAGGTTGCCTGTCCTTATCCTTGTGTTTTTTATGTATGGCGGTTGTCGGCTGCTCCGACGGTACGATATAATTAAATTTCTTACCAAAGTAATGCCGTGCGAAGTCAAAATGGCGTTTGATAGTTCGTTTATTAAACCTAGCACAAAACCGACAACCTGTGACATCGTGGTCTGGGCCTAGGCAAGGAACACAAAAGGAAAGGAAGTCCTTATGAAGTATTTGCTTCCCACAAGAAATGCAATTGTTAACTTTTTCTGACATCGGACTGAGGCAAGAAAATGTTCCCCAACGGGGTACTTAGCTTTATTGAAGACTTCGGACTGAAATTCAAATCGAAAATCCCAGGTGTCGGCCGACCGGCACTTGCGAACTGCTTCTGCTTCGGGCACCGCATGGCAAGAAAGACTGAAGAAAATGGTGTTGGATGCCTTTTATATACCCCTGGCGCACTGACGTCAGGGAAGAAGTGACAGCAACTGACGCTGGACCAAGACTTTGGAATTCGGGCCGACTGCGGGACCACTTGATGGCAGGATAACCCTAGTGTGATGACTGCAGCAGGGTAACACGATGAACATCTAAAAACCTCTAATTTAAATGGTTTTAGACCAGACACACACAAGGGAACAAGCAAGGGGACAGACTAGGTCCTCTAACTGAAACGGGCCTAGCCCGTTGGAACAGCTAGTGGGATACCACAAAAACAATCACACTAAAAATTACACAAATAACACCAAACTAGGAACAGCTATTAAAATAGCTTTCGTTTGTAATAAATTCTCTCAAGAAGAAAAAGGAACTTTTTCACCCCCCCCCCCAAGCAGACAATTTCAAAGTGGATAGGCCACTGCATACGGTTTTGTTATTCATATCATGGGAAATCTGTTCCCACAGGCATCAGATCCCACTCCACCAGGGCCACAGCTACCTCTACAGCCTTCCTCAGAGGAGTTCCTACCAAAGATATTTTGGAGGCAGCCACTTGGAGTTCTGTACATACCTTCACAAAACACTACCACCTGCCTTTATATTCCAAAACTAGAGCAGGCTTTGCCACTGCTGTGTTGCAGGACATTCTGTCTCATCCCAGTTCCACCTAGTACCTACCACCCTGTGCGTAGCTTTGGGACTCTACCCATCTGTGATTACTGCAGCTCTATGCACGATGAACATAGTACAGTTTTGTACCTACCATAAATGTAGATGTTCGAGTGCTAATACAGCTGCAGTACAGGTTACCCTCCCTTCTTCCCCACTTGGTAAAGGCATGGGGCCTAACCCGCTCTTCATACAACCTGACTGGGTTATCCTTCTATGGTTTATTTGCTTGCAACTACTGATTTTGGATTATATTGCATTGCATGTATATATATATATATATATATATATATATATATATATATATATATATATATATATATATATGTATATATATATGTAATTTATGTATTGCCTTCCTTCTGGGGGCACCTGACATCTGGGGCAAGAAAGACTGAAGAACATGGCGTCGGCTGTGTCTTATATACTCCGGCCTCACTGACGTCAGGAGAGAAAGCGATAACAACCGACGCCGGACCTAGACTTTGGAATTCGGCCGACCGAGGACCTGCCTGACGGCAGAGAACCCATCTGTGATTACTGCAGCTGTATGCACGATGAACATCTGCAGTGGCAAAGCCTTTTAGAGTAAAGAGATAAGTGGTAGTGCTTTGTAAAAGTGTGAACTGAAGTCCAAGTTGAAGCCTCCAAAATGTCCTTGGTTGGTACTCCTCTGAGGAAGGCTGCTGAAGTGGCTGATGCTCTGGTAGAATGTGGCTTAATGCCCTCAGGCACTGATTTGCCATGTTGTGAATAGCAGAAACAAATGCAGTGGCCTGTCCATTTTGAAATAGTCTGCTTTAAAATAGCTTTTCCTTGTGATCCTGCAGCATATGCCACTAAGAGTTGCTCAGTCTTTCTGAAAGCTTTAGTTTTGTCCAAGTAAAATCGTAGCTGTCTGTGTATGTCCAAAGAATGCAGAAGTCTCTCCCCCTTATTCTGCGGGTTTGGATAAAAGGTAGGCAAATGTATGGTTTGGTTAAGAGCCACACTGGACACTACCTTAGGCATAAATGTTGGGTTTGTCCTTAGAGAAACCCTGTCCGGATGGAAAATAATAAAAGATTCCACAGCCATTAGTGCCTGTAACTCTGAGACTCTTCTTGCTGAAGTTATTGGTAGGAGAAGAGCTGCTTTCCAAGTATTTTATCTCAGCTGTATTGGCTAGCTCAAAAGGAGGCAGCGTGAGTTTTTCCAAGACAAAATTGAGGTCCCATGCAGGTATTGGAGCTCTCCTTGGAGGTCTTATGTTTTTGGCCCCTCTGAGATACTGCCTTAGCAGTGGATGAGAGAAAATAGGTGGGTCTGTGTTGTAATGAGCTGAAATGGCAGAGGCATGGATCTTAATTGATGAGAAGGATAGACCTTTGTCCAGCATCTCAGTTAGGTATTGTAAAATCTGAGGAATATTTGGTACAAGCATGTCAATTCCTTGTGCCTGGTTCCACGCACAGAATCTCTTCAATTTTTCTGCATAAGATTTTCTGGTGCTGGGCCGCCTGGCCTCCAAAATAAGATCCATAACTGCTTTAGAGAGAGGTGGGTTCTGAATGGATACATTATCCGCCATGCAGCCAGATTTAGGGTTCTGAGTTGGCTGTGTAGGATCTGATTGTTTTGTTGGGTCAGCAAATGAGGAATTTGAGGTAATGTCCAGGCTGGGCCTTGAGAATAGCTCTTTAGGATTGGGTACCAGTGCTGGCGTGGCCAGTCTGGTGCAATCAGGATCATTTTTGGCTGCTCTTGTCTGACTAGGAGTACCTTGGGGAGGAGAGGCAGAGGAGAGAAGGCATATACTGTAAGGGCTTTCCAGATGAATGAAATGGCGTCCACTTTCCATGCTTGTTCGTGATAAGTCTGAGTGCAAAATCTATGTAGCTGGCAGTTGTGAGGGGAGGCAAATAGATCTATGTCTGGGCATCCCCATTTCCCTGATATCATTCTGAAGATTTGTGGATCTAGTTTCCACTCGTGAGGATCCATTAGGTTTCTGCTTAGTTCGTCTGCCAAAGTATTTGTCTTTCCTGGCAGGAATTGTGCTTGCAGGTGTACTTGATAAGTCAATGCTGTGTTCCACAAAGTCATGGCTTGTCTGCAGAGGGGGTAGGAATGTGTGCCTCCTTGCTTGTTTATGTACCTCATGACTGTAGTATTGTCCGTCTTTATCAGCAGTTGTCCTGGATGAAGCAGGTCCTTGAAGGCTGTCATGGCATTCTGTACAGCTAGCATCTCTTTTTGATTGCTATGAAGATGCATTTGACTTGTGGGCCATGGGTTCTGAATACACTTTCCTGCCATGTGTGCCCCCCAGGCATAATCTGATGCATCTGTTGTTAGTGTCTGCCTGGCTGTGGGTAAAGCGAATGGCTGTCCCTTGTTGTGGTGACAGGCCTGTGCCCACCATCGAAACTCCTGTTGCAGGCAGGGAATGAGAGTAATTAGTGTTTCCAGGCTGTGGCAATGCTGAGTCCAAACACTTTTTAGATACCATTGTAGTTTCCTCATATGCAGTCTTGCATATGGAATTAGTAGAATGCAGGATGCCGTGTAGCCCAGAGCCTGCAGAATTTTTCTTGCAGATAACTGGGTCTTTGTTGCCATGTTTTCGAAGTAAGAAGTCAGTTGCCTTTGCTTGTCTGGCATGAGATAAGCCATCTGGGCAGTTGTATTTAAACTTGCACCCAGGAATATTATCTCTTGAGAGGGTACTAGTTTTGATTTATTTTCGTTTACTGTGTACCCTAAGCAAATTAGTGATCTTTTTACAAACGCCAGATGCTTTAGTAGAATGTCTTTGGTCTCTGCTCGAATAAGGCAGTCGTCCAAGTAGGGATATATTTGAATTCCTCTTTGTCTGCAAAATGCAATTACTGGTGCCAGGCATTTTGTGAAGACTATGGGCGCAGTAGATAAGCCAAAGGGCAGTGCAGAGAATTGGTAGTGCATTGAGCCAGCTATGAATCTGAGGTAGCTTCTGCAAGATTGTCTGATTGGGACATGCAGGTATGCCTCTTTGAGGTCCAAAGTTACAAGCCAAGCCTTCTTGCCCAGCATGGGCAGAAGCTGCTGCAGTCAACATTTTGAATTTTGGAACGTCCAGAAAAGTATTTAGAATAGACAGGTCCAGACTTGGTCTCCATGTTTTGTCCTTTCTTAGTACTAAGGAAAGTATTGAGTAAAATCCTTGTCCCTGCTCTTGATGAGGCACTGGCTGAATAGCCCTCATGTCCATGAGAGATGAAACTTGTTTTTGTGCCTCTGCCCACTGATTGTGTGGCAGGTCTGGCATACCTCTTGCCTTTGGAAGGGTGCGAAAGTGGAACCTGTAGCCCTGAGAGACATAAAGACCCATTTGTCCTGGGTGATCCAGTGCCAATTTTGTGAAAAAAGTGCTAGCTTTCCCCCTAAGGGAGCTGACAAAAGATAAGTGCTTGGCATTGGCAGAGGGAAGTCATTGGGACTGTTTCCTATAAGGCTGTGATTTGTCTTCTCCACTTTTGGAGGTAGAAGCACCCCATTCTTTGGGCCTATATGAGCCCTGGGGCTGTTGCCTGCCTCTAGGGTGTCTCAATCTACCTCTTTGTGGCCTGTCTGACACTGGAAAGCACCAATTCTTAGAAGGCCAGTTCCTGCTAAATCTGGGTGGCTGTACCTGTAAGAAATCCTTTACTGTTTGCATAGATTTAGCTTTATCCTCCATTTTCTTCAAAACCTCTTCTGCCTTAACACCAAACAAAGTATCATGCTGTAATGCAGCATCCAATAATTTTGCTTTAACATGATCAGGCAGATTCTGTTCCTTTAACCACGCATGCCTTCTAATAACAGAACCTGTAACAGCGGCCCTGCACGAGGCCTCCATTGAATCATAACCACATTGTTTTCCCACTTGTTCAGCTGCATGCAATAAATCCTGCAAATCTTTGTTCTCAGAATGTTCAGAATTTGTCAACATTTTTTGTTTTAACATATACATTAAGTATTGTTGATATTTGAGCATATGAAACTGACAATTTAAAGCCCTTACAGCCAAGGTAGCAGAAGTGTAGACTTTTTTCCCCCATCTGTCTAGAGCTCTAGAATCTCTATCTGAGGGGACAGGGTTTTTAGCAGTAGCGGCCTTGACCCCTTTGGTACACTGTGAGATAGTTTCTGGGTCAGCGGCAAGGTTTTGATATAGAAATTTATCGGACTCTGGAACCCTGTAGTATCTGTCCGGCTTAACAGGTGCAGGAGGTAAAGAGTCTGGAGACAGGCCGGACTCTGAAAATACATCATCTATTATGTCTAGAAAGTACAGTTTTGTACCTACCATAAATGTAGATGTCCGAACTGGATAGCATCTGCAGTCATAACAACTGGGTTGTCCTGTCGTCAGGCAGCCCTTCAGTCGGCCGGATTCCAAAGTCCGGGTCCGGCTTCGGCTGATGTCGCACTTCACCCGACGTCATCTCTGTTGGTCTTCGGGTATAAAAGCATCAGCCGACACCATTTTCCTCAGTGTTTCTTGCCCCAGATGCCAGTAGCCCTCTTGAAGGCTAAAATTTGGATAGATGCCAATGTTTCCAAAAAGATAGAGGTAAACACAAAAATAAGCATGTATGTACATATATACAAACAAATACACCATAAAGACCCCCACCAGCTAGCTATTAGGAGGGTAAACACCCTAGGAGTACCACAGAGGGGAAGGAGGGAGGGTAATCCTGACTGCAGATGCTATCCAGTTCGGACATCTACATTTATGGTAGGTACAAAGCTGTACTATGTCCTTCATGGATGCATCTGCAGTCATAACAACTGGGTAGAATAACATAGCCAACTAGGGGAGGAGGATAAAAGTAGATTATGGTGTGTTTAGGATCCCTTGCAGTACAGCAGTGGCAAACCCTGCTCGGGATCTGGAATATAGAGGCAAATTATAATGCTTGGCAAATGTATGCACGGAGGTCCAAGTAGCCGCCTCAATAATGTCTTTGGTTGCCACTCCTCGTAAGAAGGCTGTGGTAGTGGCTGTTGCCCTTGTAGAATGAGGTCTTATGTTCTGTGGAATTGATTTTCCATGGAAGGAGTAACAGAATCGTATGCAATTTCTTATCCATTTGGAGATTGTCTGTTTGGAAATAGCTTTTCCTTCCCTTCCTGTTGCATAGGCTACAAAAAGTTGGTCAGTCTTTCTGCTATTTTTTGTTCTGTCCAAGTAGTAGCGTAGCTGTCTATGTACATCCAAGGTATGCAGTATTCTTTCCCCTCTGTTTTGTGGGTTGGGAAAGAAGGTAGGTAGGTGGATTGCCTGGTTTAAAGACACTCTGGATACCACCTTAGGCATAAATGTAGGGTTAGTCCTCATGGACACTCTATCTTGGTGGAAGATTAGGAAGGGTTGCACTGCCATTAAGGCCTGTAGTTCTGAAACCCTCCTTGCTGAAGTAATTGCCAGTAGGAAAGCAGTTTTCCATGACAGGTGTTGTAGGTCTGCTGTTGCTGCTGGTTCAAAGGGTGAGAGTGTCAACTTTTCTAGCACAAAGTTTAAGTCCCAAGCTGGTAATGGTGGTTTCCTTGGAGGTTTTACATTCTTGATTCCTCTGAGGAACTGCCTGAGCAAAGGGTGAAAAACAGGTGGATCAAAGCTGTATTCTGCTGAAATAGCTGATGCATGTATCTTGATGGAGGAGTAGGACAGGCCTGAATGAAGAAGTTCGCCAGATACTCCAGAATGTTAGGCATATCTATGTTTGACACATCTTTTCCTCTTTCCGTACTCCAGATGACAAACCTTTTCCATTTTCCAGCATAGTTCCTTCTTGTTGAAGGTCTGCGTGCTTCAAGAATAATGTCTTTAACTCTTTGGGAAAGTTCTGGATTAGCTGCTGCTATGTGATGTTCCATGCAGTCAATTGCAACGTTTTTAGGTTTGGATGTATGATGCTGTAGTTGTTCTGAGTTAACATCAAAGGCATCAGGGGTATTGGCCACATATTGTTCCGAGACAAGCTCCTCAGCAGTGGGTACCAGTGTTGTCTTGGCCAGTTTGGAGCTATCAGGATTATCCTTGGACGTTCTTCCTTGATTTTTAGTAGTACTTTGTGTAACAAGGGAAGAGGTGGGAATGCATATGCTGTTAGGCCTTTCCAGCTGAAGGAGAGCGAATCCACTTTCCATGCTAGTGGATGGAATGTCCTTGTGCAGAATTTTTTGAGCTGGTGATTGAGAGGTGATGCGAATAGATCTATCTGAGGCATTCCCCATTTCTTTGAGATGGTCTTGAAGATGTCCGGGTGCAGCTTCCATTCGTGGGCATCCGATGTGGTTCTGCTTAATATGTCTGCTAGAGTATTTTCTTTTCCCGGTACAAATATTGCCTGTAACTGGATGTTGTAGCTGAGTGCCAGGGTCCACAGCTCCAAAGTCATTCTGCATAGGGGGTATGAATGAGTGCCTCCCTGTTTGTTGATGTACCACATGACTGTGGTGTTGTCTGTCCTTATCATCAACTGGCCCTCTTGGAGAAAAGGTTTGAACTTTTGGATTGCCAGTTTTACTGCTAGCATTTCTTTTAGGTTGATGTGCAGGTGAAGTTGATCCTGTGTCCACAATCCTTGCACGCATTTGTCCAGCATGTGGGCCCCCCATCCTAGGTCTGAAGCGTCTGTTGTGATGGTCTGGCTTGCTTGAGATCTGCGAAAGGGTAGGCCTGGGTTTGACTGGCATGCCTGAGCCCACCATAGGAACTCCTGTTTTAAGCATGGAAGTAGTGGGATTTCTGTTTCTAGGCTGTGTCTGTGTTGGGACCATAAATTCTTTAGGTACCACTGTAGTTTTCTCATATGTAGTCTGGCAAATGGGACCAAGATTATGCATGATGCCATGAAGCCCAAGGCCTGCAGTACTTTTCTTGCTGTTAACTTGTTCAGTTTTGTTAGTGCCAAGAAGTAAAGAGGGAGTTCTTTTGTTTTTCTGTAGTCAGGAATGCCATTTGTTTTACTGTGTCCAATTCCGCCCAAGAATGTCCTTGTTTGGGATGGTATCAGCCTTGACTTTTGTAAATTGACTGTGTATCCCAGTGCTTGTAGCAAGTAAATGACCCTTTGTAAATTTGTTGTCAGCTTGCTTTTGTTGTCCCTTGTAGCAGGCAGTCGTCCAGGTATGGGTAAATTTGAATTCCCTGTAGTCTGCAATGGGTGATTACTGATGCCAGGCATTTTGTGAATACTCTGGGCGCAGTAGATAAGCCAAAGGGCAATGCTGAGAATTGATAGTGCTCTGATCCTGCAAGAAATCTGAGGTATCTTCTGCAGATTGGTCGAATGGGGACGTGCAGGTATGCCTCCTTGAGATCTAGAGTTACCAGCCAAGACTCCTTGCCCAGCATGGGAAGAAGTTGCTGTAGGGTCAGCATTTTGAATTTTGGGACAATGATGTATGTATTTAAGGTGGACAGGTCGAGAATTGGTCTCCAATTTTTTTCCTTTCTTGGAACTAGGAATAGTCTGGAGTAGAACCCCTTTCCTTGCTCTGCTGTTGGCACTCTTTCCACAGCTCTCATGTTTGCTAACTCCATTATCTGTTGTAGTGCCTCTGTTTTTGATTTGGAGGTAGATTTGGCATTCCTCTTTGACTGGTAAAGTGTGGAAGTGAAACCGGTAACCTTGATCTATGGTTTGTAAAATCCACTTGTCTTTTGTTATGTAGTGCCAGTTCTTTGAAAATAAGGTTAACTTTCCGCCTAGAGGAGCTGCTATTTGTTCCCTGGTAGGCGGATTTAGGGTTAACTCACTGTGGTTGTGCTGATGTAGTGGCAGTGGTTGTGTCTGTACCTCTGTTGTTACCTTGCCACTGTCGCCTCTGTAGGCACCTCCTCTGGATTGGTTTCTGCCTCTGGAACGCCTATTCCTGCCCCTTTGAAATTTTGTGGAGTCAGGAAAGGACCAATTTTGGCAGGCCAGTTCCTGCTAAACCTTGGGGGTTGAACCTGCAAGAAATCTTTAACCGTTTGAACAGATTTTGCCTTTTCTTCCATTTTCTTCATAACCTGCTGGGCAGGTGTACCAAACAAACTTGTCTTATCCATAGGGGCATCTAGCAACTTAGCTTTAACATGATCTGGTAAAGCTTGCTCCTTTAGCCATGCATGCCTTCTTATCACTGTGCCAGTCATGGCTGATCTAAATGAAGCCTCCAGTGCATCATAGCCACATTTTAAGGAATGGTTGCTAACCTGTTGTATGTTATTTACCATTTCTAATACATATTTCTTATCAAGAGATTCATCAGTGGTTAGTTTTTTAGTTAACTGATCAAGCATAAACTCTTGGTATTGTATCATGTGAAACTGACAGTTTAAAGCTCTAGCTGAGAGAGTAGCTGAAGTGTAGACCTTTTTACCCCATCTGTCTAATGACCTTGCTTCCCTTTCAGAATGAATAGGGTTTTTAGCTATGGTCGCGGCCACTGCCTTGGGACCCTGGGATATAGTTTCGGGGTCTGCAAGTGGGGCCTTGTAAAGGTGGTGATGAGTATCTGGCACCCTGTAAAATCTGTCTGGTTTGGCAGGGGCTGGGGGTAAAGAATCTGGAGCGGAGCAGACATCATTGAAAGCATCATCCACCACAGAGAGAACAGGATGTATAGCTAAGGGCCTGTGCTGTGGGAGGTGCAGAAAGGTCCTAAGTCTTTTTCTGGAGTCTGAAAAATCCTGTTGCTGCCATTGGAACTGCTCTCGCATGGCATGTAAGGTTTCCCCAAAGGAGAATTCTTCTGGTGGGGAAGCAGCTGGAATGGATTCTTCAGCATCAGAATCTTCAAAATTGGAGAAAGGAGCCTCTGGCTGGTCAGTTATGTCTGATTCATCAGCAGAATCATCAGAGGACACTGGCTCAGGGCTCTGCCCTAGGTCTCTTCTCTGGGGGCTGAGAGGCCCTATCTGGGTGAGATTGAGATCCTCTAATTAATGAAATTAAATCTTCTGCCAAAGTAAGCATTTGAGAACTAGAAGAGGGCCTGGTTGTGGGGGGTTTAACAGGCACTGTTTTAGTAGTCTTGGCTGCTTTAGCCCTGGCGAAGGCCTTAATGGACATGGCTGCTGGAGGCCTAGCAGCACCACGTGCTGGGGTAGAGACATCCAAGGGAATGGTGTCTGATAAATCAGTGGCAACCACCGTAGTGGATAAAATTTCTGAGGCCCATTCAAGAGTGGTAGCAGGGGCCTCAGTTGTAGAGA
This sequence comes from Protopterus annectens, assembly GCF_019279795.1. Taxonomy (NCBI): domain Eukaryota; kingdom Metazoa; phylum Chordata; order Ceratodontiformes; family Protopteridae; genus Protopterus; species Protopterus annectens. The sequence continues at coordinate 876,803,210 of NC_056750.1, read as the reverse complement.
TAGGTTCAGCTGTACTTTGATCAGTTTTCTCGGTTTCGGCCGAAACCGAGACACTCGCGGTTTGCTTAACCATGGTTTCGGCCGAAACCGCGGACCGCGAGTGTCGGTCTTTATCTTTGCGTTTTTTGGCAGATTGAGAAGTCGGAGGATCCGACGGCATAATGTACGCAAAATCAGAACCGAAAAACTGTTCTGCAAACTCCGACCGACGCCTAAGCGTTCGGCGGCTCAAAGAAGGACAGGCCGAACAGGCTGCTACGTCGTGGGCTGGGCCTAAACAAGGCAGACAATAAGAGTGGAAATCTTTATGAGGTATTTGTTTCCCACAGGTTAAACAATTATTAACTTTTTCTGACATCGGCTGAGGCAAGGAAGAGTCCCCAACGGGGTACTTAGCTTTAGAAGTCTTCGAAGTAGTATTCGGTAGAAGTAATCTCTGGATCCGACCGACCGGCACTTGCGAACAGCTTCTGCTTCGGGCGCCACGCGGCAAGAAAGACTGGGGAAAATGGCGTCGGCTGATGCTTTTATACCCGAAGACCAACAGAGATGACGTCGGGTGAAGTGCGACATCAGCAAGCGGACCCGGACTTTGGAATCCGGCCGACTGAAGGGCTGCCTGACGACAGGACAACCCAGTTGTTATGACTGCAGATGCATCCATGAAGGACATCAGGAGGAATTGCAAGAGGTCTGTGCTGAGGAAGTAAAAGAAAGTCTCTAAGCCTTTTCTTAAGAGTCTGAATAATCTTGGCTCTTCCAGTGGAAATACTCCCTCATGGTATGCAGGGTTTCCCCAAATGAGTAATCCTCAGGAGGAGAAGCTGAAGGAATAGAATCTTCAGCATCAGAATCCTCATAGGGAGGAACAGAATATCCCTGTTCTGAAGAGGAATCAGAGGAAATGGAAACCTGATCAGAGGAATCATATTCAGTATCTTGCCTAGGCCTCTTATCAGGAGGGGGATGGGAACCCCTAATCAAAGTAATTAGGTCTTCGGCCATTTTTAGCATCTGTTTCTTCGGCATAAATGTCTGTCCTGGAGAATGCAGCACTTGTTTCCTTGTCTTTAAAACTGCTTTAGATTTTAACTTGGATGCTGAAGTAGGCTTTATATAAAGTTGTGTAGGTCTGAAAACACCCTCAGAAGCCGATGCCTGCTCAGCGGCTCCGGACCCATCTGAGGGATTAATTTCTGAAGGGCCAATACCGTGAGTATCCAGAGGCCTAGTTGTCTCCACGTGGGAGTTGGAAGCGGCCTGTGGCTCTGAGGTAGAGGGAGTCAGGTGCTGCGAAAGCGCCTCACTGAGCATCGGCGAACCGGCGACTGGCCTAGAAGAGGCTTTGTCGTCGGCTTTGGACCTCGGATGCTTGTCCTTTATCCTTGCGCTTTTTATGAATTCCGGTCGTCGGTTGTTCCGACGGCATTATATGGTTAAACGTTCGGCCAAAGTAATGAAATGCAAAAGCGTACTGACACTTTATCGTGCGTTGGTTAAATCTAGCACAAAACCGACAACTAGCAACGTCGTGGTTAGGGCCTAGACAAGGAATACAGTAAGAATGAAAATCCTTATGAGGTATTTGCTTCCCACAAGAAATACAATTATTAACTTTTTCTGCCATCGGTCTGGAGCAAGAAAAAAGTTTCCCCAATGGGGTACTTAGCTTTATTGAAGCCTTCAGATCTGAAATTCAATCTCAAAAATCTCAGGAGTCGGCCGGACCAGCACTTGCGAACTGCTTTTGCTTCGGGCACCGCACGGCAAGAAGGACTGAAGAAAATGGCGTCGGCTGCATCTTTTATACCCCTGGCGCACTGACGTCAGGGAAGAGGCGACAGCAGCCGTCGGACCAGGGCTTTGGAATTCAGGCCAACTACGGGTAGCCTGCCAGCAGGATAACCCAAGTGTAATGACTTAAACAGTGAAACACAATGAACATCAAAAAGTTGCTCAGACTTATGAATAAGCTCAGTTTTATCCAAATATCTGAGCTGTCTATATGTAAATCCAAGGTGTGAAGAACCTTCGCACTGGCAGACTGCCGAAGGAAAGGGAGGTGAATAGACCAATTAAGGGAACTCTCAGTGACCACCTTGGGCATAAAAAGAAGGATTAGTATGAAGAGACCCCAAAAAAAAGGAGGAATAGCCGCAAAGTACAGTTTTGTACCAAACAATAAATGTAGATGTCCGAACTGGATAGCATCTGCAGTCATAACAACTGGGTTGTCCTGTCGTCAGGCAGCCCTGCAGTCGGCCGGATTCCAAAGTCCGGGTCCGGCTTCGGCTGATGTCGCACTTCACCCGACGTCATCTGTGCTGGTCTCCAGGTATAAAGGCATCAGCCGACGCCATTTTCTTCAGTGTTTCTTGCCCCAGATGCCAGATGCCCTTCCTGGAAGGCTAATTTTTGGATAAATGCCAATGTTTCCAAAAGGATAGAAGGCAAACTCAGAAAATAAGCATGTATGTACATATATACAAACAAATACACCATAAGAGACTCCCCCCACTAGCTAGCTATTAAGAGGGTAAATACCCTAGGAGTACCACAGAGGGGAAGGAGGGAGGGTAATCCTGACTGCAGATGCTATCCAGTTCGGACATCTACATTTATGGTAGGTACAAAACTGTACTATGTCCTTCATGGATGCATCTGCAGTCATAACAACTGGGTAGAATACCATAGCCAACTAAGGGAGGAGGAAAAATTTAGATTATGGTGTGGTTAGGATCCCTTGCAGCACAGCAGTGGCAAACCCTGCTCGGGATCTGGAGTACAAAGGTAAGTTATAATGCTTGGCAAATGTATGCACGGAGGTCCAAGTAGCCGCCTCAATAATGTCCTTGGTTGCCACACCTCGTAGGAAGGCTGTGGTAGTGGCTGTTGCCCTTGTAGAATGAGGCCTTATGTTCTGTGGAATTGGTTTTCCATGGAAGGAGTAACAGAATCGTATGCAATTTCCTATCCATTTGGAGATTGTCTGTTTGGAAATTGCTTTTCCTTCCTTTCCTGTTGCATAGGCTACAAAAAGCTGGTCAGTTTTCTGCTACTTTTTGTTCTGTCCAGGTAGTAGCGTAACTGTCTATGTACATGCTAGGAATGCAGCATTCTTTCCCCTGTGTTGTGGGTTGGGAAAGAAGGTAGGTAGGTGGATTGCCTGGTTTAAAGACACTCTGGATATCACCTTAGGCATAAAAGTAGGATTAGTCCTCATGGACACTCTATCTTGGTGGAAGATTAGGAAGGGCTGTACCGCCATTAGGGCCTGAAGTTCAGAGACCCTCCTTGCTGAGGTTATTGCCAGTAGGAAAGCAGTTTTCCACGATAGATGCTGTAGGTCCGCTGTAGCTGCTGGTTCAAAAGGTGCGAGTGTCAGTTTTTCTAGCACAAAGTTCAAATCCCAAGCTGGCAATGGTGGTTTCCTTGGAGGTTTTACATTCTTGATTCCTCTGAGGAACTGCCTGAGTAAAGGATGTGAAAAGACAGGTGGATCAAAGCTGTATTCTGCTGAAATAGCTGATGCATGTATCTTGATGGAGGAATAGGACAGGCCTGTATGCAGAAGCTCTGCCAGATACTCCAAAATGTTAGCCATATCTATAATTGACACATCTTTTCCTCTTTCTGTGCTCCAAATGACAAACCTTTTCCATTTTCCTGCATAGTTCCTTCTTGCTGAAGGTCTGCGGGCTTCAAGGATAATGTCTTTAACCCTTTGGGAAAGTTCTGGGTTAGTTGCTGCTATGTGATGTGCCATGCAGTCAGTTGTAACGTTTTTAGGTTTGGATGCATGATGCTGTAGTTGTTCTGAGTTAACATCAAAGGCATCAGGGGTATTGGCCACATGTAGTCCCGAGACATGCTCCTCAGTAATGGGTACCAGTGTTGTCTTGGCCAGTTTGGAGCTATCAGGGTTACCCTTGGACGTTCCTCCTTGATTTTTAGTAATACCTTGTGTATCAAGGGAAGAGGTGGAAATGCATATGCTGTTAGACCCTTCCAGCTGAAGGAGAGCGAATCCACTTTCCATGCAAGTGGGTGGAATGTCCTTGTGCAGAATTTTTTGAGCTGGTGATTGAGAGGGGAAGCGAATAGATCTATCTGTGGTCTTCCCCATTTCTTTGAGATGGTCTTGAAGATGTCCGGGTGTAGCATCCATTCGTGGGCATCCGATGTGGTCCTGCTCAATATGTCTGCTAGAGTATTGTCCTTTCCCGGTACAAATATTGCCTGTAACTGGATGTTGTAGCTGAGTGCCAGGTTCCAAAGCTCCAAAGTCATTCTGCATAGGGGTATGAATGTGTGCCTCCCTGCTTGTTGATGTACCACATGACTGTGGTGTTGTCTGTCCTTATCATCAAATGGCCTTCTTTGAGAAATGGTCTGAAATTTTGGATTGCCAGTTTTACTGCCAGCATTTCTTTTAGGTTGATGTGCAGGTGGAGTTGATCCTCGCCCACAATCCTTGTACGCATTTGTCCAGCATGTGAGCCCCCCATCCTAGGTCTGAGGCGACTGTTGTGATGGTCTGGCTTGCTTGATAGCTGTGAAAGGGTAGGCCTGGGTTTGACTGGCATGCTTGTGCCCACCATAGGAACTCCTGTTTTAGGCATGGGATTAGTGGAATTTCCGCTTCTAGGCTGTGCCTGTGTTGGGACCATAAATTCCTTAGGTACCACTGTAGTTTTCTCATATGTAGTCTGGCATGTGGAACCAAGATTATGCACGATGCCATGTAGCCCAAGGCCTGAAGGACTTTTCTTGCTGTTAACTTGTTCTGTTTTGTTAGAGCCAAGAAGTAAAGAGGGAGTTCTTTTTGTTTTTCTGCGGTTAGGAATGCCATTTGTTTTACAGTGTCCAATTCCGCGCCCAAGAATGTCCTTGTTTGGGATGGTATCAGCCTTGACTTTTGTAAATTGACTGTGTATCCCAGTGCTTGTAGCAAGTAGATGACCCTTTGTAAATCTGTTGTCAGCTTGCTTTTGTTGTCCCCTTGTAGTAGGCAGTCGTCCAGGTATGGATATATTTGGATTCCCTGTAGTCTGCAGTGGGTGATTACTGATGCCAGGCATTTTGTGAGTACTCTGGGCGCAGTAGATAAGCCAAAGGGCAATGCTGAGAATTGATAATGCTCTGATCCTGCAAGAAATCTGAGGTATCTTCTGCAAATTGGTCGAATGGGGACGTGCAGGTATGAGATCTAGAGTTACCAGCCAACACTCCTTGCCCAGCATGGGAAGAAGCTGCTGTAGGGTCAGCATTTTGAATTTTGGGACAATGATGTATGTATTTAAGGTGGACAGGTCGAGAATAGGTCTCCAACTTTTTTCCTTTCTTGGAACTAGGAATAGTCTGGAGTAAAATCCTTTGCCTTGTTCTGTTATTGGCACTCTTTCCACAGCTCTCATCTTTGCTAATTGCATTATCTGCTGTAGAGCTTCTGTTTTTTGATTTGGAGGCAGGTTTGGCATTCCTCTTTGACTGGTAGAGTGTGAAAGTGGAACCAGTAACCTTGGTCTATGGTTTGCAAAATCCACTTGTCTTTTGTGATGTAGAGCCAGTTTTTCAAAAATAAGGTTAATTTTCCGCCTAATGGAGCTGCTATTTGTTCCCTGGTAGGCGGATGTAGAGTTAAGTCACTGTGATTGTGCTGTTGTAGTGGTAGTGGCTGAGTCTGTGCCTCTGTTATTACCTTGCCACTGTCGTCCTCTGTAGGCACCTCCTCTGGATTGGTTTCTGCCTCTGGGACGTCTATTCCTGCCCCTTTGGGATCGTGTGGAGTCAGGAAAGGACCAATTTTTGGCAGGCCAGTTCCTGCTAAACCTTGGGGGCTGAACCTGCAAGAAATCTTTAACCGTTTGAACAGATTTTGCCTTTTCTTCCATTTTCTTCATTACCTGCTGGGCAGGTGTACCAAACAAACTGGTCTTATCCATAGGAGCATCTAATAACTTAGATTTAACATGATCCGGTAAGACTTGTTCCTTCAGCCATGCATGTCTTCTTATCACTGTGCCAGTCATGGCTGATCTAAATGAAGCCTCCAGTGCATCATAGCCACATTTTAAGGAATGGTTACTAACCTGTTGTATGTTATTTACCATTTCTAATACATATTTCTTATCTATAGAGTCGTCAGAGGATAGTTTTTTAGTTAACTGATCAAGCATAAACTCTTGGTATTGTATCATGTGAAACTGACAGTTTAAAGCTCTAGCCGAGACAGTAGCTGAGGTATAAACTTTTTTGCCCCATCTGTCTAAAGACCTGGCTTCCCTTTCAGAAGGAATAGGGTTTTTTGCGGTGGTCGAGGCTACTGCCTTAGGCCCCTGGGATATAGTTTCGGGGTCTGCAAGAGGGGCCTTGTATAGGTGATGATGCGTGTCTGGTACCCTGTAAAATCTGTCTGGTTTGGCAGGGGCTGGAGGTAAGGAATCTGGTGCAGAGCAGACATCATTAAAGGCATCGTCCACAACAGGGAGGACAGGAGGTATAGCTAAGGGCCTGTGTTGTGGAAGGTGCAGAAAAGTCCTAAGTCTTTTTCTGGAATCTGAGAAATCCTGTTGCTGCCATTGGAATTGTTCTCGCATGGCATGTAAGGTTTCCCCAAAGGAGAATTCTTCTGGTGGAGAAGCAGCTGGAATGGATTCTTCAGCATCTGAGTCTTCATAATTGGAGAAAGGAGCCTCTGGCTGGTCTGTAATATCTGAGTCATCCGAGAATCATCAGAGGACACAGGCTCGGGGATCTGCCCTAGGTCTCTTCTCTGGGGCTGAGAGGCCCTGTCTGGGTGAGATTGAGATCCCTAATTAAGGATATTAAATCTTCTGCCAAAGTAAGCATTTGTGAACTAGAAGTAGGCCTGGTTGAGGGGGGTTAACAGGCACTGATTTAGTAGACTTGGCTGCTTTAGCCCTGGCAAAGGCCTTAATGGACATGGCTGCAGGAGGCCTAGCAGCACCACGTGCTGGGGTAGAGACATCCAAAGGGATGGTGTCTGATAATTCACTAGAAGCCACTGTAGTAGGTAAAATTTCAGAGGCCGATTCAAGTAAGGTAGCAGGAACCTCAGAAGTAGTCAAAGATTCAGCTGTGCTTTGAACAGTTTTCTCGGTTTCGGCCGAAACCGAGACACTCGCGGTTTGCTTTACCATGGTTTCGGCCGAAACCGTGGACCACGAGTGTCGGTCTTTTTCTTTGCGTTTCCTAACAATTTGGGTAGTCGGAGGATCCGACGGCATAATGTAAGCAAATTCTGAACCGAAAAACTGTTCAGCAAACTCCGACGCCTAAGCGTTCGTCGGTTGAAGGAAGCACAGGCCGAACAGGCTGCTACGTCGTGGTCTGGGCCTAAACAAGGCAAACAGTAAGAGTGGAAATCTTTATGAGGTATTTGTTTCCCACAAGTTAAACAGTTATTGACTTTTTCTGACATCGGCTGAGGCAAGAAAGAGTCCCCAACGGGGTACTTAGCTTTTAGAAGTCTTCGAAGTAGTATTCGGTAGTAGAAATCTCTGGATCCGACCGACCGGCACTTGCGAACAGCTTCTGCTTCGGGCGCCACGCGGCAAGAAAGACTGAAGAAAATGGCGTCGGCTGATGCCTTTATACCCAGAGACCAGCAGAGATGACGTCGGGTGAAGTGCGACATCAGCCGAAGCCGGACCCGGACTTTGGAATCCGGCCGACTGCATGGCTGCCTGACGACAGGACAACCCAGTTGTTATGACTGCAGATGCATCCATGAAGGACATCAGCCTACATTCACAGATTCTCTTGTCGGAAGTGAGTCGTCTCCAAGTACAGTGTTGTAAGAAAGCTGAAAATCAAGGATCTGGTTCAAAAGGAGCCTGAGTCAATTTTTCAAGTAAAAAACTGAGGTCCCAGAAGGTAGAATAGGCTTCTTGGGAAGCCTAATATGAAGGATGTCTTTAAGAGACTGCTTAACCTCAAATCTAGAAGTTAGAGGAGGAGTCAAGGGCAGAAATTGCTGACAGGCGAGCTTTAATTAAAGGATATGCCAACCTAGCATGCAGCAGATCATACAAAAAAGACAGAACCAGAGGAACCTCCCAGACAGGGGGATCCTGATGACAAGACAGATATAAAACAGAAAATTGCATCCATTTGAACAAATATGATTTCCAGGTACTGGGTTACCATGTGTATATTACGCTGTCGAAAACTCAAACTGTCGACAGTGTAATAATCGACACGAAAATGTCGAAACCCCCAAACATCGTATACATAAAAAAAAAAAAAAAAAACACCCAAACACAACACAAATTTCTCTATGCAGGGGGGGCCCCCTGCATCCCCCATACCTCCCGCTGCTTACTATACCAACTCCGAGATCGCACTGCATTCAAGTAAATGGAAATCCCCCCTTATGGAGATTTCCTTTTATACGTGCGATGACTATCGCTTTCAACATTTTCAGCTTCGACACTGTCGGCCTTTCAACATTTTCAGCTTCGACACTGTCGGCCTTTGACAGGGTGAAGTACACCCGGGTTACCTTGCCTCCTGTAGAACCCAAAGCATGCCTCAGGAAAAAAGGTGACTGAAGGGGATCAAAACCCTATCAACTAGAGTGTCAGATGAAGTGTGTCTTAAGTGAGAAGATCCACCCAGTGAGGTAACTTTGGGTGACTGCCCCTGGCCAAATGAGAAAGAAGGGGTAACCAATACTGTCTGGGTCAAAAGGGAGTCACTAGTAAAATTCAGGGAGAGTACTGCCTGATCTTGTGCAAGACTCGGGGTAACTGAGGAAAGGGAGTGAAGGCATACATACACATCCCCTTCCAAGGAAAGGACCGGGTGTCCACTTTCCAAGTCAAAGGACTTGGGACACAAACAGAACTGAGGAAGTTGTTTGTTTAGAGAGGAGGTAAAAAGATCTACCTTAGCAATACCTCACTGATGGACAATGTCCAGGAACACACATCTGGGAATCATCCATTCATTAGCTTCCATGCTCGACCTGCTCAAGGAGTCTGCCACTAGACTGTGCTCCAAGGAAATGTAAACTGCTTGTAGAGTCACTTGATACTGGACAACTAGATCCCAAACATGAAAAGCTAGTCTATAAAGAAGATAGGACTGTGCGCTCCCCTTGCTTGCTGACATATCACCTCACTGTGGTATTGTCTGTGAAAACTTTGAAGAGTCTAGTATGAAAGCGGGTAAGAAAGGCCTGAAGAGACAGAAGCAGAACCCTCATCTTCTTTATACTGATTTGGTCCAACATATAATGAGGAGGACAGAGACCCCTGAACCTTGGGGGGGGGGGGTCATAGGAGGCACCCAACCACAGGTCTGAGGAGTCTGTTAAGAGCTCCTAAATTGGAAATGGAGCTTGAAAAAGAAGCATCGGGTTGAGAGAAATCTGATGAGTCCACCACTGAAGCTCGAGCTAGAGAGAGGGAAGGGAAGGAAAGGTGCCAGGAAGTCAATTTTGTAGCCACAGTGACTTGAGGTACCCCTGAAGCTTTTTCATGTGCACGCTGGTGACAGGCAGCATGAAAATGGTGGAAGGCATGAACCTGAGAACCCAGACAAATTCCCTAGCAAAGACGGATGGCAGAGGAAGAAAGGACTGAAAAGGCAACCAGACAGACTTGGGAGGCAAGCAGGGATGCCAGCATGGGAACAGTTTAGCCTGCAACCGAGGAAAATATGATCCAAGGAAGGAGTCAGAAAGTACAGTTGTGTACACTTACCATAAATGTAGACGTTCGAGTCTATTCACTGTTGCAGTCATCACACTTGGGTTATCTGCCTGCAGGTAGCCTTCAGTCAGCCCGAACACCAGAGACTTAGTATTTCTGCATCGGATGCTGTCACTCCTGGACTGAGTCAGGTTGTCAGGGGTATAAAAACAGGCAGCTGATGCCATTACATCAGTTTTTCTTGCCCCAAATGTCAGAAACCCCCAAATAGGGAGCTAGGTTACAGTGGGGAAAACACCACCAGTAAAAAGTAAATACCAATACCAATAATAATAGCCATAGAGAGGAGAGAGATAGAGAAAACCAAGGGGCTGGAGGGAGGAAAACCCGGACTACAACAGTGAATACACTCGAACATCTACATTTATAGTAAGTGTACACAACTGTACTATGTTCTTTGTGTTCCACTGTTGTAGTCATCACACTTGGGTGGATTCCCAAAGCTGAGGAAGGGTGGAGACAGTCAAGAAGAGTTAAGGCTTGCTAGTAGGCCTTGCAAGACTGCTGTAGAAAAACCTGCCCTGGATCTGGAAAAGATAGGCAGGTGGTAATGTTTGGTGAAAGTGTGTACAGAACTCCAGGTAGCAGCTTCCAAGATGTTCCTGGTAGGGACTCCCCTGAGAAATGCTGTAGAGGTAGATGTTGCCCTAGTGGAAGTGGTCTGACCCTGAGGGAATGGTTTTCCATGGTGCCTGTAGCGGAAAAGTATTGTATGCAGTGTGCTACCCATTTGGAAATGGTTTGTTTTAAAATGGTCTTGCCCTCTGCCTGTGTTGCAAAGCTGACTAGTAAATGGTCAAATTTTCTGAAGGGCTTAGTCCTATCAAGGTAGAATCTAGGCGGTCTGTGCACGTCCAAAGAGTGCAGGATACTTTTCCCTTTATTTTGAGGATTAGAGAAGAAGGTTGGCAAATGGATGGATTGGTTGAGAGCCACACTGGACACCACTTTAGGCATAAATGAAGGGTTAGTCTTGAGGGAAACCCTGTCAGCACTGAAAATAATGAAGGGTTCCCACAGCCATCACTACTTGTAGTTCAGACACTCTTCTAGCTGAAGTGATGGCTAGAAGCAAGACTGTTTTCCAAAAGAGAAATGTTAACTCTGCTGAAGCAGGAGGTTCAAAGGGGTGGAAGGGTGGGCTTTTCCAGTACAAAGTTAAGGTCCCAAGCAGGGGTTGGTGCTCTCCTTGTTGTTTGCCCCTCTCAGGAACTGTTTGATGAGAGGGTAAGAGAATAGAGGTGGCTCCAAGTTGTAATGAGCCGAGCTGGCAGAGGCATGGATCTTAATGGAGGAGAAGGATAGGCCTCTGTGAAGTACTTCTGCTAGGTAATCCAGGATTAGAGGTAAGGAGGGCAGTGCTGTGTCCTTTCCTTTAGAATGAATCCAGAAACAATACCTTTTCCACTTATCAGCACAGGATTTCCTTGTACTGGGCCTTATGGCTTCAGGGATGACATCCAGCACCTGTTTGCTTAGGGTTGCTGGTGAAGTATTCAAGGAATAAGTCAGGCTACAAGATTTAGGGTTTGCAATTGTGGATGCAAAATCTGTCCCTCCTGCTGAGAGAGCAGGGTTGGGGTCTGGTGAAGGTGCCAGAGTGGCACCATTGTAAGGCTGCGCAGGAGTTGGTACCAGTGCTGGCGTGGCCAGTCCGGGGCAATCAGGATTGTCCTTGGCCTGTCTTGTTTTATCTTGAGTAATATTCTTGGAGAAGGGGCAGAAGGGGAAAGGCATAGACTGAGAGCTTTTCCCATTGAAAGGATAGGGCAGCCACTTTCCAGGCCCTGCTGTGAGGGTTCCTGGTGCATAATTTGCTGAGCTGGTGGTTGTAGGGGGAGGCAAAGAGATCCACCTCTGGGGTCCCCCATTTCTGAATCAGAAGGTTAAAGGTGCTGGGCTCCAATTTCCACTGGTGTGGGTCTAGGAGATTTCTGCTTAAGTTATCTGCCAGTGAGTTTTGTCCATCTGGCAGGAATTGACCTTGCAGATGGACTTGGATGTTCAAGGCAGTGTTCCACAGGGTCATGGCTAACCTGCAGAGTGGGTAGGAATGGGTTCCCCCCTGCTTATTGACGTACCACATAACTGTGATGTTGTCTGTTTTTTTAGCAGTTGTTCTGGAAAGAGTAGGGATCTGAAAGCTGTCAGGGCATTCTGTATAGCTAGCAACTCCTTCTGTTTGCTGTGCAGATGAATTCGACCTGGGCTCCAGTGGATCTGAATACATTTGCCAGCCATGTGAGCCCCACATGCATAGTCTGATGCGTCTGTGGTCAAGGTCTGGGCGGCGTGGGGTTGAGTAAATGGCAGTCCCTTGTTGTGGTTGCATGCTTCTGCCCACCAAAGGAACTCTGCCCTTAGACAGGGTATGATAAAAATGACTGTTTCCAGGTCCTGAGAATGTTGGCACCAAAGATTTTTTTAAGTACCACTGGAGTTTCCTCATATGCAGTCTTGCATATGGAATTAAGAGTATACATGAGGCCATGAACCATAGGGCTTGCAGTATTTTTCTTGCAGATAGCTGGGTTCTGGTGGCCATTTGTTTGAAGTAGTCTGTCAGATAGACTTGCTTTTCTAAAGTGAGGAATGCAATCTGGGAAGTTGTGTCCAAGCTTGCTCCCAGGAATACAATCTTTTGACTGGGTACCAGTTTTGATTTCTTTTCGTTCACGGTGTACCCCTAAGGAAGTGAGAAGGTTTTTTTTTTTACAAATGCCAGGTGCTGCAGCAGCAATTCCTGACTGTTTGCCTGAATCAGGCAGTCGTCCAAGTACAGGTAAATTTGGATATTTCTCTGCCTGCAGTATGCAATGGATGGAGCCAGGCATTTTGTGCATACTCTAGGCGCAGTACATAAGCCAAAGGGAAGTGCAGAGAAAGTACAGTTGTGTACACTTACCACAAATGTAGATTTTCGAGGGTATTCACTGTTGCAGTCATTACATTTGGGGTAATCTGCTGGCAGGTTGCCCTCAGTCGGCATGAATAAAGTCTTGGGTCCTACATCGGTTGCTGTCTCCCCTTCCATGACGTCAGGTCGTCAGGGGTATAAAACATGCAGCCAACACCATTTTAATCAGTTTTTCTTGCCCCAGATGTCAGGTGATCCCCCAAATGGGGAGCAAAAATATATATAGAACTATAAATATATAAATACACTTTAGAACACATTAAATTTACCTTCAACTAAAAGCAAAGCAAATACACCACAAAGGCTTTTGAGCATAGTGAAGGAAAGAAGAGATATAGAAAGGGGGCTGGCGGGTGGGTAACCCAGACTGCAACAGTAAATACACTCGAATATCTACATTTATGCTAAGTGTACACAACTGTACTATGTTCTTCATGTTTCACTGTTGCAGTCATTACATTTGGGTAGAATCCCAAAGCTATGGATGGGAGGATGGAATTAAACAGCATTAGGAGCAGCTATAAGGCCCTGCAGGACTGCAGTGGCAAAGTCTGCCCTGGATTTTAGAAAAGAGAGATAAATGGTAATGCTTTGTGAACGTATGAACTGAACTCCAAGTAGCAGCTTCCAGAATGTCTCTGGTAGGATCCCCTCTGAGAAAAGTTGCTGAAGTAGAGGCAGCCCTAGTGGAATGGGATCTGATCCCCTTGGGGACAAGTTTACCACGGTGCAAGTAGCAGAAACGAATACAATGGCTTATCCATTTTGAAATAGTCTGTTTTGATATAGCCTTCCCCTCTGATCCTGCAGCAAATGCCACTAGTAGTTGCTCAGACTTTCTTAGATATTTTGTCCTGTTTAAGTAGAATCTTAGTCATCTGTGCACATCCAATGAATGCAGAATCCGCTCCCCCTTGTTCTGCGGATTTTGTTAAAAAGTTGGCAGGGGAATGGTCTGGTTAAGAGCTACACTGGATACCACTTTAGGCATAAAAGAAGGACTGATGTTAAGAGGCCACCCTGTCCGGGTAAAAGATAATGAAAGGCTCCACTGCCATGAGAGCCTGTAGTTTTGAAACCCTTCTAGCTGAAGTGACTGCCAAAAGAAAGGCTGTCTTCCAAGAAAGAAATATTATATCCGCAGTAACTGCTGGTTCAAAAGGAGGTAGGGTGAGTTTTTCCAGCACAAAATTGAGGTCCCATGCAGGAGATGGCGCTCTCCTGGGAGGCCTTAAATTTTTGGCCCCTCTGAGGTACTGTTTTAGCAGGGGATGAAAAAAGATGGGAGGCTTTGTGCTGTAATGAGCCAAGATGGCAGAGGCATGGATTTTTATTGAAGAAAAAGATCGGCCCTTGTGAAGCATCTCAGCTAAGTATTGCAAAATCTGAGGAATATTGGGCTATGCTGTGACTATTCCTTGTGCTTGGTTCCAAGCACAGGATCTCTTCCATTTATCAGCATAAGATTTTCTAGTACTAGGCCTTCTGGCCTCCAAAATGACATCCATCACAGGTTTACTGAGATGTGGTTGGTGAAATTAGTTGATTAGCCATGCTGCAAGATTCAGAGTTTGGAGCTGAGTGCACAGAATTTGATAGTTCTGCTGAGACAATAGGTGAGGTGTTTGAGGCAAGTACCATGGAGGAAGGTGTGACATTCCTTAGAAGCGGGTACCAGTATTGGCGAGGCCAGTTCGGAGCAATTAGAATCATTTTTGGTTTTTCCTGTCTGACTTTTAGTAAGACCTTGGAGAGTAGAGGCAGACGGGGAAAGGCATAGACTGATAGGTTTTTCCAGCTGAAGGATAGAGCATCCATTTTCCATGCTTTTTGTGATGAGTTCTTGTGCAGAAATTGTCCAACTGATAGTTTTGGGGAGAGGCTAATAGATCTATGTCTGGGCTCCCCCATTTTCATGTAAACATGCTGAAGATTTGTGGATCCAGTTTCCATTCGTGCGGGTCCATAAGATTTCTGCTTAAGTCGTCTGCCAGAGTATTTTGCTTTCCTGGCAGGAATTGAGCTTGAAGATGTATTTGGTAAGTCAAGGCTGTGTTCTACAAAGCCATGGCTAGTCTGAAAAGGGGGTAGGGGTGGGTACCCCCCTGCTTGTTTAAGTACCACATAACTGTGGTGTTGTCAGTCTTTATCAGTAGTTGTCCTGGATGAAGAAAGTCCTGGAATGTTGTCAGATCATTCTGTACAGCTAGCATTTCTTTCTGGTTGATATGTGGATGCATTTGGTTTGGGCTCCATTTGCCCTGAATGCATCTCCCTGCCAGATGGGCCCCCCAAGCATAGTCTGATGCGTCTGTAGTTAGTGTTTGGGTGGCTGGGGGTAGAATGAATGACAGTCCCTTGTTTTGATGACATGCCTCTGCCCACCAAAGAAACTCCTGTTGCAGGCAGGGAATGAGAAGAATCATTGTTTCCAGGCTGTGACAATGTTGACTCCATAAACTTTTTACGTACCATTGATGTTTCCTCATATGCAGTCTCGCATATGGAATTAGTAGAATGCAGGATGCCATGAACCCCAAAGCCTGCAAAATTTGTCTTGCAAATAGCTGGGTTTTTGTTGTCACTTGTTCGAAGTATGTTGTCAATTGAATTTGTTTGTATGGCGTGAGGTAAGCCATCTGGGCAGATGTATTCAAGCTTTCTCCCAGGAATGCAATTATTTGAGAGGGTGCCAGTTGCGATTTCTTTTCATCTAAGGTGTACCCCTAGGCATGTTAGAAGCCTTTTTACAAATACCAGATGTTGAAAAAAAGTGTCCTTGTCCTCTGCCTGAATGAGGCAATCGTCCAGATATGGATAAACTTGAATCTTTCTTTGTCTGCAAAATACAATGACTGGTGCCAGGCACTTTGTAAAGACCCTGGGCGCAGCAGATAAGCCAAAGGGCAGTGCAAAGAATTAGTAATGCAAAAAGCCTGCTTTGAAGCGGAGGTATCTTCTGCAAGATTCCTTTATTGTGATATGCAGGTATGCCTCTTTTAAGTCTAGAGTTACCAACCAAGCATTCTTGCCTAGCATTGGCAGTAGCTGTTGTAAAGTCAGCATTTTGAAATGTCCAGGAACATATTTAGAATGGATATGTCCAGAATTGGATGCCATGTTTTGTCTTTTCTGGGTACCAGGAAATGTCTTGAATAAAATCCTTGTCCTTTTTCCTTTTCTGGCATTGGTTGAATAGCCCCCATATCCACGAGGGACATTACTTGTTTCTGGGCCTCTGCCCACTGGTTTGGTGGCAGATCTGGCCATCTGTTTGGAATTGGGATACTATGTTTAATACCCACTTGTCCTGGGTAATTAAATGCCAATTTTGAGCATGAAGTGCAAGTTTTCCACGCAAATGGGCTGCCAAAAGATAAGTGCTTGGAGATGGCAGAGGAAAGTCATTGAGACTGTTTACTGTAGGGTTGTGCTTTCTTACCTCCTGATTTGGAGGTGGAGGCACCCCATTGTTTTGACCTGTAAGATCCTTGTGTTTGAAACCTGGAGCCTTTGGAGCGTCTGGGTTTGCCCTGAGTGGCTCTGATGGACACAGGAAAAGACTAATTCTTAGTAGGCCAGTGTCTACTGAACCTGGGTGGCTGCACTTGCAAGAAATCTTTTACACTTTGCATAGATTTAGCTTTGTCTTCCATCTTTTTTAAAACCTCTTCTGCCTTATTACCAGACAGACTGTCCTGTTGTAAAGGGGCATCCAACAATTTAGCTTTAACATGATCAGGCAAATTTTGCTCCTTGAGCCAAGCATGCCTTCTTATCACAGATCCAGTTACGGCGGCCCTGCAAGAGGCCTCCAAGGAATCAAAACCACATTGCAAAGTATGCTTTCCAACCTGTTCTGCTGAATGCAATAAATACTGTAAGTTTATTTTCCACACAATCAGAAATCAACATCATTTTCTGTTTCAATAAGCCCATAACATGCTGTTGATATTTAAGCATATGAAACGGGCAGTTTAAAGCCCTGATTGCCAAGGTTGCAGATGTATAAACCTTCTTTCCCCATCTATCCAGCACCCTGGAGTCTTTATCAGAAGGGGTAGGATTTTTGGCTGTAGAAGCCTTAACACCCTTGGGACCCTGAAAAATAGTTTCAGGGTCAGCAGCAGAATTTTTGAAAAGAAATTTGTGGGAGTCAGGGATGCTGTAATATCTGTCTGGCTTACTAGGAGCCGGAGGCAGGGAATCAGAAGCCATGCTTGATTCTGAGAACACATCAACAATGTCTAATACAGGAGGTATTGCCAAAGGCCTATGCTGAGGAAGAAGAAAATCCCTAAGCCTCTTTTTGGATTCTGAGAAGTCCTGACTCTCCCAATGAAAATGTTCCCTTAAAGTATGCAAAGTCTCTCCAAAAGAGTAATCCTCAGGAGGAGAAGCAGAAGGGATGGATTCCTCTGCATCAGAGTCCTCATAAGGTGGAATAGAAAATTCCTGATCAGAAGAGGAATCAGAAGAAATGGAAACCTGATCTGAAGATTCATAATCAGTGCCTTGCCTAAGCCTCTTAGCGGGGTGGGGGTGGGGGGTTGGGAACCCCTGATCAAGGTAATTAAATCCTCAGCCATTTTGATCATTTGTTTTTTAGGCAGAGGGGCCTGAGCACATGGCTCATGCGTCGGTTTTTTAGACATAGAAGTAGATTTTGGCCTTGTTTTTGATGATGGTGTCGGTTTAATATACAAATGTTGAGGCCAGAAAACACCCTCAGAAGCCGGTGCCTGCTCAGCCACTCTGGACCCATCCAAGGAAGAGACATCCGCAGGTTCAATACTTGCAGAATCTCATGGCATACCGGACTCTGAATGGGTCTCGGTAGAGGCCTGCGACTCAAAAGTAGCGGGCATCAGGGGCTGCGAAAGCACCTCAATGAGTACCAGCAACTGGCTTATGAGAAGCATCGTCGTCAGTTTTGGACCTTGACAGTCTGTCTCTGTCTTTTTCCTTGTGGTTTTTTTTGTGAATTCCGGTAGTCGGATTGCTAACCGACGACATTTCAGGATAGTTAAATCATGAACCAAAATATTTAGAAGCAAAAATATACCAATGCTTAATAGTGCATTGGTTAAATTTAGCACAAAACCGACAGCAAGGCACGTTGTGATCAGGGCCTAGGCAAGGAATAAAGTACAAATGAAAATCCTTATGAGGTAGTTGCTTCCCACAAGTAATGCAATTAACTTTTACTGACATCGGTAAGGAGCAAGAAGAAGTTTCCCCAACGGGGTACTTAGCTTTAGTTTGAAGACTTCAGTTCTGAAACTCGAAAATGAAACTTTCAGGAGTTGGCCGACCGGCACTTGCGAACTGCTTCTGCTTCGGGCACCGTGCGGCAAGAAAGACTGATTAAAATGGTGTCGGCTGCATGTTTTATACCCCTGATGACCTGACATCATTGAAGAGGAGACAGCAACCAATGCAGGACCTAAGACTTTGTTATTCAGGCAGACTGAGGGCAACCTGCCAGCAGATTACCCCAAATGTAATGACTGCAACAGTGAAACATGAAGAACATCTGATAATGCATAGATCCTGCCCTAAAACGTGGATACTTCCTGCATGACTCCCTTATGGGGATGTGCAGATAGGCTTCTTTTAAGTCTAGGGTGACTAACCAGGCATCCTTGGCTAGCATAGGAAGAAGCTGTTGCAGGGTAAGCATTTTGAACTTTGATACCACCAGGAAGGTTTTGAGAATTGAACGATCCAGGATTGGGTGCCAACAGCCCTGTTTCCTGGGTGCCAGAAGAGTCTGGAGTAGAATCCTTGACCCCTCTGTTCTACTGGAACAGGCTGAATAGCTCTGATATTGAGCAGGGAAAGTACATGGTTTTGAGCCTCTGCCCACTGGTTTGTAGGAAGGTCTGGAAACCCGCTTGGGGTTAGCAGTGAATGGAAATAAAATTTGTACCCCTAGGATACAATGTTGAGGACCCACCGGTCCTGAGTGATGGACATCCAGTTTTTTGCAAGAAAGGCAAGTTTTCCTTCTAGGGGCACGAGCAATTGGGCAGGGCTGGGAAGTGGAGTAAAGAAGTCATTGTGAGCTTTTTCAGTAAGGAGGTGGCTTACCACTACCTGCTTTAGGGGTGGGGTCACGCCATTGCTTAGATCTCTGCATACCCTGAGACTGTAGTCTGGGTGGTCGGTTTCTCCTGGGTCTGGTTGGAGAAGTCCTGGAGGGGGCTGGAAAGGGCCAGTGTTTTGAAGGGCAATGCCTACTGAAACAAGGGGGTTGCACTTGTAAGAATTCTTTAACAGTCTGCATAGATTTAACTTTCTCTTCCATCTTTTTAAGAACCTCTTTTGCTTTAGTGCCAAACAAACAGACTTTATTCAAAGTAGCGTCTAGTAATTTTGATTTGACATGGTCTGGCAAGGTCTGTTTCTTCAACAAAAACTTACTACTGCCAAACTAAACAAAAAGAGAAAAACGAGCAGGCAACGGATCCCTCAACGCTTTTATTTAAAGTTAGTGCTTTCACTGAAACAAGTGAATCAGCTTCTTCAGACTGAGTAAAAAACTCAGTGTCTCCCAGTTTAAACACTAACACTAAACTCAGAGCCAATAAGCAACTATTCACAAACATGTCATCATTCAGTTTCTTAATTAAAGCAATATTGCCGATATTTGTAAAATAAGTTAATTTATATAAAACATTAAAAATCACTTTAAATAAGGAAATGAATAAACCTTAAAAACTTGCTCCATATGTTCACTGCTGACCAAACCCTTCCAGAAACCACTACTCTAAAACACCAAGTCTTATTCATTTAAAAACAATATAATGAATATTGCTACACATATTGTAAAAATGCATATAAAACTATATACAAAAAACTAGTGAGTGATACACCATAACTATTTTAAACCTACCTAAACATATATTACTAAACTAAAAAATAACCTTAACGGAAAACTATAATCGTTTATGTTGTACTAAAATCAAATGTTATATTTTTTCTAGTGCTTAATACATGTTGTATTTACTAGAATCAAGACCAGAAAAATTTGAAATAATACAATATAAGTTAACAACTTCATATGAAGCATCACTCATGTTTGTGAATAGTTGCTTATTGGCTCGGAGTTTAGTGTGAGTGTTTAAACTGGGAGACTAAGTTTTTTACTCAGTCTGAAGAAGCTGATTCATTTGTTTCAGTGAAAGCGCTAACTTTAAATAAAAGTGTCGAAGGATCCGTTGCCTGCTCGTTTTTCTCTTTTTGCAAGGTCTGTCTCTTCAGCCAAGCATGTCTTCTCACTACAGAACCAGTGACTGCTGCCCTGCAAGATGCTACTAGGGCATCAAAGCCACATTGCAAAGTATGCTTACTGACTTGCCTTGCAGGCTGCATAAGCTCCTGCAATTCTTTATTTTCTGCACAGTCTGGAAAAGTTACCACGTTCTATTTAATGATTTCAATAATATGTTGCTGATACTTCAGCATGTGAAACTGGCAATTCAATGCCCTAATAGTAAGAGTTGCAGAGGTGTATACCTTCTTACCCCATCTGTCCAGAGCTCTGGAATCTCTGTCCGAAGGGTTGGGATTCTTGGCTGTAGTAGCCTTGATACCTTTAGGCCCCTGGAAAATGATCTCTGGGTCAGCAGTAGGATTCTTGAAAATAAACTTGTATCGGGTACTCTGTAGTACCTGTCTGGTTAAGTGTCAGGAGTAAGACTGGATTCCATAAAGACATCATCCACAACATCCAGGACAGGGGGTACAGCTAAAGGCCTGTGCTGAGGCAACTCTAAAAATTCTCCGAGTCTCTTTTTGGACTGAGGAAAGTCTTGGCATTCCCAATGGAAATGCTATGCAAGGTTTCACCAAAAGAAAAATCCTCTGGAGGGGAGGCAGAGGGAATTAATTTCTCTGCATCTGAATCCTCATAGGCAGATAAGGGCATGTCTTCATAATCAGAAATCTCACAGCCATCGGACTCCTGGTCTGTAGAAGCTGAAGGGGACTGGATTCTTCATCTCTTTGCAGGGGAAGGCTGACTTCCCCTAATCAGTGTAATAAGGCCTTCAGCCATTCTAAGCATTTGTTTTTGTGTCAAGGGAGCATAAGCATGTGCTATGGTGGTCGGTTTTCTAGGCATAGTGCGTACTCTGCGGGTAAGAAACTCAGCAGTTTTAGTTACAAAAGAAGTCTTCGGTTTGATTCGAACATCAGTAGAGCGAAGAACTGCCTCAGAAGCCGGTGCCTGCACAATGGCTCCGGACCTATACAAGGTAGAAACATCCGCAGGTTACATAGTCGAAGAAGCATCTAGCGGCATACCTGAATCCGAATGGGTCTCAGTAGAGGTCTGCGAATCCAATGAAGCGGGCATCAGGGGCTGCAAAGGTGCATCACTGAGTACCATCAGACTGGTGACTAGCTTAACGGAAGTGCCTTTGGCAGTTTTGGACCTATGCGGTCCGTGTCTGCCTTTATCCTTATGTTTTTTCGGAATATCGGCAGTCGGATGGCTTACCGAAGCCATTTCAGAATACGGAGATCGAGAGCAAAAGAATTTAGCCACAAAGAGTCCGACAACTAATGGTTCGGGCGTTAAACAAGGCACAAAACCAACAGAAAGGGAAGTCGTGATCTGGGCCTAAACACGTATGCATTAAGAATGAAAATCTCTGTGAGGTAATTTGCTTTCCACAGGCAAGACAATTGTTAACTTTTTTTGACATCGGTTAGAGCAAGAAAAAAGGATCCCCAACGGAGTACTTAGCTTTAGAAGACTTCAGGATTACTCAATTCGTAAACAAACATTCAGGTAGCGGCCGACCAGCAATTGCGAACTGCTTCTGCTTCAGGCTCCTCAGCAAAAAACAACTGATGTAATAGCGTCGGCTGCCTGTTTTTATAACCCTGACGTCAGTCCAGGAGTGACAGCATTCGAAGCAGAAATACTAAACCTCTGGTATTCGGGACGTCTCAGGGCTACCTGCAGGAAGATAACCCAAGTGTGATGACTGTAACTGTGAAACATGAAGAAAGTACAGTTGTGTACATTTACCATAAATGTAGATGTTCGAGTGTATTCACTGTTGCAGTCATCACATTTGGGTAATCCGCTGGCAGGTTGCCCTCAGTCGGCCTGATTAACAAAGTCTTGGGTCCCGAGTCGGTTGCTGTCCCTTCTTCCATGACGTCAGGTCATCAAGGGTATAAAACATGCAGCCGACACCATTACATCAGTTTTTCTTACCCCAGATGTCAGGTGGCCCGCTAATGGGGAGCAACATAAAATTAAAAACACAAAAGTATACCTCCAATCAAAAAGGCTTTTAGGCATAGTAAAAGAAAGTAGAGAAAAACAGGGGGCTGGAGGGAGGGTTAACCAAGACTGCAACAGTGAATACACTTGAAAATCTACATTTATGGTAAGTGTACACAACTGTACTATGTTCTTCGTGTTTCACTGTTGCAGTCATTATGTTTGGGTAGATTCCCAAAGTTATGGTTGGGAGGATGGATTTATACAACATTAGGACCAGCTATAAGGCCCAGTAAGACAGCAGTGGCAAAGCCAGCTCTGGATTTAGAGAAAAGTGGTAAATGATAATGCTTGGTGAAAGTATTAACTGAACTCCAGGTAGCAGCTGCTAGAATATCCCTGGTAGGAACACCTCTGAGAAAGGCTGCAGAAGTAGATGCAGCCCTGGTGGAATGAGATCTGATCCCCTGGGGGAAAGGTTTTCCACGATGCTTATAGGAGAAATGAATGCAATGGCTTATCCATTTAGAAATGGTCGAAATAGCCTTTCCATCTGCCCCCGCAGCAAATGCTGCCAGCAGTTGTTCATATTTTCTTCGAGGTTTAGTCCTGTCCAAGTAGAATCTAAGTTGTCTGTGCACATCCAATGAATGCAGAATCCATTCCCCTTTATTCTGTGGATTGGGAAAGAAAGTTGGCAAATGAATGGACTGATTAAGAGCCACACTGGATACCACCTTGGGCATGAAGTATGGATTGGTCCTGAGTGACACCCTGTCCACATGAAAGATGATGAAAGGCTCCACTGCCATAAGGGCCTGTAATTCAGATATCCTTCTAGCTGAAGTGATTGCTAAAAAGAAAGCTGTTTTCCAAGAAAGAAATTTTAAGTCTGCAGTAGCAGCTGGCTCGAAAGGAGGTAGAGCAAGTTTCTCCAATACAAAGTTAAGGTCCCAGGCAGGGGATGGAGCTTTCCTGGGGGGGGGGGGGGTCCTCAAATTTTTTGGCCCCTCTGAGGTACTGCTTGAGCAGAGGATGAGAGAAGAGGGGAGCTTCTGTGTTATAATGAGCTGAAATGGCTGAGGCATGGATTTTAATGGAGGAAAAAGACAGGCCCTTGTGAAGCATCTCAGTTAAGTACTGCAAAATCTGAGGCAAATTGGGTGCCGCTGTGCTCATCCCTTGAGATTGGTTGCAGGCACAGAATCTTTTCCATTTTTCAGCATAAGATTTTCTAGTACTAAGCTTCCTTGCCTCTAAGATGACATCCATCACAGGTTTGCTGAGGGATGATAAGGGTGAGTTTTAGTAATTAGCCAGGCTGCAAGGTTCAATGTTGGAAGCTGAAGGTGCAGAATCTGAGACAGCAGGGAAGGGGTCTGAGGCAGGTGCCATGGAGATAACTGCGACACTGCGCAAGAGGGGGTACCAGTGCTGGCACGGCCAGTCTGGAGCAATCAAAATCATCTTTGGTTTGTCCTGTTTGACTTTTAGAAGAACTTTGGAGAGCAGAGGAAGTGGGGGGAAGGCGTTAGACTGATAGGTTTTTTCAGCTGAAGGACAGAGCATCCACTTTCCAGGCTTGTTTGTGGGGAGTCCTTGTGCAAAACTTGTCCAATTGGTAGTTCTGGGGGGAGGCAAATAGGTCTATGTCTGGGCTCCCCCATTTGCTTGTCAACACACTGAAAATCCTTGGCTCCAGTTTCCACTCGTGTGGGTCCATGAGTTTTCTGCTTAGTCCGTCTGCCAGTGGATTTAATTTTCCTGGCATTAATTGAACTACTAGGTGCACTTGGTAGCTCAAGGCTGTGTTCCACAATGCCATGGCTAGTCTGCAGAGGGGGTAGAATGTGGACCGCCCTGCTTGTTTATGTACCACATAACTGTGGTGTTGTCGTCTTTACCATTAGCTGTCCTGGAAGAATGTAGTCCTTGAAGGCTGTCAGAGCATTCTGTACAGCTAACATTTCTTTTTGATTGATATGTAGGTGTATTTGACTTGAGTTCCATTTGCCCTGAATGCACTTCCCTGCCAGGTGAGCCCCCCATGCATAGTCTGAAGCATATGTTGTTAGGGTTTGGGCGGCAGGAGGGGGTGTGAATGGTAGTCCCTTGTTTTGGTGGCAGGCCTCTGCCCACCAGAGGAACTCTTGGCGTAGGCAAGGTATGATAGGAATCATTGTTTCTAGGCAGTGAGAATGTTGACTCCATAAGCTTTTTAGATACCAATGTAGTTTCCTTATATGCAGTCTTGCATATGGAATTAGAAGAATGCAGGAGGCCATGAACCCCAAGGCTTGCAGTATTTGTCTTGCAGATAGCAGTGTTTTTGTGGCCACTTGTTTGAAATAGGGTATCAAATGAATTTGCTTTTCTGGCGCACGGTAAGCCATTTGTGAAGTTGTATTCAAGCTTTCTCCCAGGAATGTAATTTGCTGACAGGGTACCAGTTGTGATTTCTTTTCATTTATGGTGTACCCCAGACAAGTTATAACCCTTTTTATAAACGCCAGATGATTCAAAAGTATGCCCTGGCTTTCTGCCTGAATTAGACAATCATCCAGGTATGGGCATATTTGAATACTTCTTTGCCTGCAAAATGCAATAACTTCTGCAAGATTCCCTGATTGGGATGTGCAGGTATGCTTCTTTTAAATCTAGTGTTGCTAACCAGGCGTCTTTGCCTAGTATAGGAAGTAATTGGTGAAGAGACAGCATCTTGAATTTTGGAATCTCCAGAAAGGTGTTAGACAGGTCTAGGATTGGACGCCATGATTTGTCTTTTCTGGGTACCAGGAAAAGTCTGGAGTAGATACCTTGTCTCTTTTCCTCTTCTGGTACCAGATGAACAGCCCCCACGCTTAAGAGAGAAATTACTTGTTTTTGAGCCTCTGCCCACTGATTTGGGGACAGGTCCGGCCATCCATTTGGTGTTGGCAACATGTGGAAATGAAATCTGTATCCCTGGGACACTATATTTAAAACCCATTTGTCCTGGGTTATGAGTTCCCAGTTCTTTGCATGAAGAGCAATCTTTCCCCCCAAAGGGTTGGTCAGAAGATAAGTGCTTGGAAATTTTAAAAGGAAGTCACTGAGACTGTTTACCATAGGAGGGTGTCTTGTTATTCAAAGATTTGGAAGTGGAGGCCCCCCACTGCTTAGTTTTGAGAGTCCCCTGGGACTGAAACCTGGGTTATTTGCTGTGTCTGGGTTTGGCTTGAGAAGACCTGGAAGGGGCTGGAAAGGACCAATTATTAGTAGGCCAGTGCCTACAAAATCTAGGAGGTTGCACTTGTAAAAAATCTTTAACAGTTTGCATAGATTTAGCTTTATCTTCCATTTTTTTAAGAACTTCTTCAGCCTTGTTGCCAAACAGGCGGTCCTGATTTAAAGGAGCATCCAACAATTTAGCTTTAACATGATCAGGCAAAGATTGCTCCTTAAGCCACACATGCCTTCTAAGCACAAACCCAGTAACAGCTGCCCTGCAAGAGGCCTTTAAAGAATCAAAACCACATTGCAAAGTATGTTTTCCAATGTGTTCAGCAGAATGCATCAAGTCCTGTAAATCTTTATTTTCCACACAGTCAGGAATCAACATCATTTTCTGTTTAAGCAGTCCAATGACATGTTGCTGACATTTTAACATATGAAATTGACAGTTTCAATCTCTGATTGCCAAGGTTGCTGAAGTATAAACCTTTTACCCCATCTATCCAGCGCCCTGGAGTCTCTATCAGAAGGGGTAGGATTTTTAGCAGTAGAAGCCTTAATGCCCTTGGGCCCCTGAGAAATAGTCTCTGGATCTGCAATAGGATTTGTGAAAAGGAACTTGTGCGACTCAGGAACCCTGTAGTATCTGTCAGGTTTACTAGGAGCCGAAGGCAGGGAATCAGGGGTCAAACTGGATTTTGAGAAAACATCATCAACAATATCTAGTACAGGCGGAATAGCCAAAGACCTATGCTAAGGTAGGAGAAGGAAATCCCTAAGCCTCTTTTTTGAATCAGAAAATTCCTGGCTTTCCCAGTGAAAATGCTCCCTTAAAGTATGTAAAGTTTCCCCAAAAGAAAAATCCTCAGGAGGGTGAGCAGAGGGAATAGAGTCTTCTGCATCAGAATCCTCATAAGTAGGTAAGGACAAATCCAGGTCATCAGAAGAGTCAGAAAAAACAGAATCCTGATCAGAAGATTCATAATCAACCTCAGTCCTAGTCCTCTTAGAAGGGTGGGTTGGCTACCCCTGATTAGAGTTATTAGATCTTCAGCCATTCATATAATTTGTTTTTTAGGCATAGAGGCCTGAGCATATGGCCTGGACATCGTTTTTTTAGACATGGGTTGAGATTTAGGCCTAAGTAATGAAGGAGGCGTCGATTTAATATGCAAGTCCGTAGGCTTGAATACACCCTCAGAAGCCGGTGCCTGCACAGCGGCTCCAGACCTATCCAAGGTAGAGGCATTCGCTGTTCCATAATTGAAGCATCGCATGGCATACCGGACTCCAAATGGGTCTCAGTAGAGGTCTGCAAAAGCGCCTGAGTACAGGTGAACTGGCGAAGGCTTAGGAGAAGCGTCTGCAGTTTTGGACCTCGGCAGCCTGTCTCTGTCTTTATCTTTGCGTTTTTTCAGAATCCCGGTAGTCGGATGACTAACCGATGACATTTCTAGATAATTAAACCGAGAACGAAATATTTAGAGGCAAAAATATACCGACGACGGATAGTGCGCTGATTAAATAAAGCACAAAACTGACAGCAAGGTACGTCATGGTCAGGGCCTAGGTAAGGAATACAGTACGAATGAAAATCTTTATGAGATATTTGCTTTCCACAAGTAATGCAATTATTAACTTTTACTGACATCGGTAAGGAGCAAGAAAAAGTTTCCCCAGCGGGGTACTTAGCTTTAGTTGAAGACTTCGGTTCTGAAACTCGAAAACGGAAATTTCAGGAGTCGGCTGACCAGCACTTGCTAACTGCTTCTGCTTCGTGCACCGCACGGCAAAAAAGTCTGATGTAATGGTGTCAGTTGCATGTTTTATATCCCTGACGACCTGACGTCATGGAGGGAGGGACAACAACCGACGCAGGACCCAAGACTTTGTTAATCACGCCAACTGAGGGCAACCTGTAAGCAGATTACCCAAATGTAATGACTGCAACAGTGAAACACGAAGAACATCTAAAAATGCAAGGAAGAGACAACAGAAATGTAAAAATTTCCCAAAGAGAGGATGGATGGGGATGTGAGGGTATGCATCCTTACGAGCCAGAGAGGCCAGGAAGGCCTGGGATAAAAAAAAGAGGAAATAATGTTTGCAGAGGTAACATCCAAAAGGAAGGAATCTAGAGAAAGGTTTTCACCCTGAAAAGATCCAAAACTGGTCTCCAACTGCCCTCCTTTCATGGGACCAGAAATATCCTGGAGTAAAATCCCTTCCCCATCTGGGCAGTAGGCACTGTCTAAATGGTGCCCTGAGCCAACAGAAAATGAAAAACCTCTGGGAAATGAGAGCTGTTCCTGAGGTGGTTGACGAATGCATAAAAAGGAAGGAAGGAAGGAAAGTACGGTTTTGTACCTACCATAAATGTAGATGTCCGAGAGGAATGCATCTGCAGTCTTTATAAATGGGTTGTCTTGTCGTCAGGCAGCCCTTCGGTCGGCCGGATTCCAAAGTCTGGGTCTGGCTTCGGCTGGTGTCGCACTTCACCCGACGTCATTGCGGCAGTCATTCGGGTATAAAGGCATCAGCCGACGCCATTTTCCTCAGTGTTTCTTGCCCCAGATGCCAGGTGCCCTCTTGGATGGCTAAATTTGGATAAATGCCAAAGTTTCCAAATAGTAGAGAGCAAACACACAAAATAAGCATGTATGTACATATATACAAACAAATACACCATAATAGATCCCCCCCAAGCTAGCTGAAGATTGGTAAGTACCCTAGGAGTACCTCAGAGGGGAAGGAGGGTGGGTAATCCTGACTGCAGATGCATTCCTCTCGGACATCTACATTTATGGTAGGTACAAAACTGTACTATGTCCTTCAAGGATGCATCTGCAGTCTTTACAAATGGGTAGAATACCATAGCTAAACTAGAGGAGGAGGAAATGAGAGTAGATTATGGTGTAGTCAGGATCCCTTGCAAAACAGCAGTGGCAAAACCAGCACGGGATCTAGAGTATAGAGGTAAGTTATAATGCTTGGCAAATGTATGCACGGAGGTCCAAGTAGCAGCCTCTATAATGTCCTTGGTAGCCACTCCTCGTAAGAAAGCTGTGGTAGTGGCTGTAGCCCTTGTGGAGTGAGGCCTGATGTTCTCTGGAGTTTTCTTTCCATGGTAGGAGTAACAAAATCTAATGCAATTTCCTATCCATTTGGAGATTGTCTGTTTAGAAATTGGTTTTCCTTCCTTTCCTGTTGCATATGCTACCAGAAGCTGGTCAGTTTTTCTATTGTTTTTGTCCTGTCCAGGTAGTAGCGTAATTGTCTGTGTACATCCAAGGTATGTAAGAGCTTTTCTCCCTGTTCTGTGGATTGGGGAAGAATGTAGGAAGGTGGATAGCCTGATTTAAAGAGACTCTGGATACCACCTTAGGCATAAATGTAGGATTTGTTCTCATGGACACTCTATCTTGATGGAAGATCAGGAAGGGTTGTACTGCCATTAATGCCTGTAGTTCAGAGACCCTTCTTGCTGAAGTTATTGCCAGCAGGAAAGCAGTCTTCCAGGATAAGTATTGCAATTCTGCTGTAGCTGCTGGTTCGAAAGGAGGTAGAGTCAGTTTTTCCAGCACAAAGTTCAAGTCCCATGCTGGCAATGGAGGTTTCCTGGGAGGTTTTACATTTTTAATTCCTCTCAGAAACTGTCTGAGCAGAGGATGCGAGAAGACAGGAGGATCCAAGCTGTATTCTGCTGAAATAGCTGATGCATGTATCTTGATAGAGGAATAGGACAGGCCTGTATGGAAGAGCTCCGCCAAGTACTCCAGGATGTTGGCTATGTTCACCAGTGTCACATCTTGCCCCTTTGCAGTACTCCAGATGAGATATCTTTTCCATTTTGCTGCATAATTCTTTCTTGTTGACGATCTATGAGCCTCCAGGATTATGTCTTTAACCCTTTGGGATAAATTTGGGTTAATTGCTGTTATGTAATGTTCCAGGCAGTTAGCTGCAGAGTTTTTAGGTTTGGATGCAGGATGTTGTAGTTGTTCTGTGTCAGCAGTAATGGAATCAGGGGCAGTGTCCATATTTGTTCCCGGGACATGCTCCTCAGCAGTGGATACCAATGTTGTCTTGGCCAGTCTGGGGCTATCAGAATGATCCTCGGACGTTCCTCTATGATCTTGAGAAGCACCTTGTGCATCAAAGGAAGTGGTGGGAATGCGTATGCTGTCAGGTTTTTCCAACTGAAGGATAGGGAGTCCACCTTCCAAGCAAGTGGGTGGTAAGTCCTCATGCAGAATTTCTTCAACTGGTGATTGAATGGGGATGCAAACAAGTCTATTTGTGGTAATCCCCATTCTCTTGTGAAGGTTTTGAAGATGTCCGGATGCAGCATCCATTCGTGGGCATCTGTTGTAGTTCTGCTCAATATGTCTGCTAGAATGTTTTCCTTCCCTGGTACATAAATTGCCTGTAACTGAATGTTGTAGCTCAGAGCCACATCCCATAGGTCCATTGCCAGCCGGCATAGAGGGTATGAGTGTGTGCCTCCCTGTTTGTTGATGTACCACATAACTGTGGTGTCTGTCCTTATCAACTGGCCTTCTTGGAGAAAAGGTCTGAATGCCTGGATTGCCAATTTTACTGCCATCATTTCTTTTAGATTTATGTGTAGGTGCAGCTGGTCTTGAGTCCATAGGCCTTGAATGCACTTGCCCATCATGTGTGCCCCACAACCGAGGTCTGAGGCATCTGTCGTGATGGTTTGTCTTGGTTGACTTTTGCAGAAGGGTAGTCCTGTGTTTGATTGACAGGCCTGAGCCCACCATAAGAACTCTTGCTTCAGGCATGGGATCATTGGAATTTTGGTTTCTAGGCTGTGCTTGTGCTGAGACCACAAATTCTTTAGGTACCACTGTAGCTTTCTCATATGCAGCCTGGCATGAGGGACCAGTAGTATGCAGGATGCCATGAAGCCTAGAGCTTGTAGCACTTTTCTTGCAGTTAGATGGCTCTGCTTTGTTAATGCCAAGAAGTAGAGGGGAAGTTGCTCTTTCTTTTCTGCAGTTAGAAATGCCATTTGTTTTGATGTGTCCAGTTCTGCACCCAGAAAGGTTATTCTTTGGGATGGAATCAGCCTTGACTTTTTTGTATTGACTGTATATCCCAGGGCTTGCAGCAGGTAGATGACTCTTTGTAAGTCTTCTGATAGTTTGTTTTGTTGTCCGCTTGTATCAGGCAGTCGTCCAGGTAGGGATAGATTTGAATTCCCTGAAGTCTGCAATGAGCGATTACTGATGCCAGGCATTTTGTGAACACTCTGGGCAGTAGATAAGCCAAAGGGCAATGCTGAGAATTGATAGTGCTCTGATCCTGCAAGAAATCTGAGGTATCTTCTGCAAATTGGTCTTATGGGGACGTGCAGGTATGCCTCCTTGAGATCTAGAGTTACCAGCCAAGACTCCTTGCCCAGCATGGGAAGAAGCTGCTGTAGGGTCAGCATTTTGAATTTTGGAACAATGAGGAATGTGTTTAAAGCGGACAGGTCTAGAATAGGCCTCCATTTGTTTTCTTTTCTTGGTACCAGGAAGAGCCTGGAGTAAAATCCTTCCCTTGCTCCATAAATGGTACCTTTTCCACAGCTCTCATTCTTAATAATTGAGATATTTGTTTTAGAGCTTCTGCCCTTTGAGAAGGTGGTAGG
The DNA here is from genome assembly GCF_019279795.1 of Protopterus annectens. Taxonomy (NCBI): domain Eukaryota; kingdom Metazoa; phylum Chordata; order Ceratodontiformes; family Protopteridae; genus Protopterus; species Protopterus annectens. Next base: position 876,772,437 of record NC_056750.1, on the reverse strand, counting down.
TTTGGCATTCCTGTCTTTCCTGGTAGTGTATGGAAATGGAACCTGTAACCTTTGTCTATAGTCTGCAAAATCCATTTTTCTCTTGTAATGCAGTGCCAGTTTCTTGAAAATAATGTTAGCTTTCCGCCTAAGGGTGCTTCTAGTTGTTCCCTGGTAGGCGGTGCCACCGCCAAGTCACTGTGATTGAGTTGTTGTAGTGGTGGTAGCTGTATCCGTGCCTTGTTGGTTGTTACCCTGCCACTGGCGACCCCTGTAGGCACCCCTGGATTGGTTTCTGCCTCTAGAGCGCCTATTCCTGCCTCTTTGTGCCCTAGAGGAATCCGGAAAGGACCAATTCTTGGAGGGCCAGTTCCTGCTAAACCTTGGAGGTTGAACTTGTAAGAAATCTTTCACTGTTTGCACAGATTTTGCTTTCTCTTCCATCTTTTTTAGTACCTGTTGTGCGGGGGCACCAAATAAACTGACCTTGTCCATAGGTGCATCCAAAAGCTTAGATTTGACATGGTCTGGTAATGCCTGTTCTTTCAACCATGCATGCCTTCTGATAACTGTGCCAGTCATGGCTGATCTAAAGGAAGCCTCCAGTGCATCATAGCCACATTTTAAAGAATGGTTACTAACCTGCTGTATGTTATGTAACATTTCTTGAACATACTTTTATCTAAAGATTCTTCAGAGGACAGCTTTTTAGTCAACTGGTCAAGCATAAACTCTTGATATTGAATCATATGAAATTGGCAGTTCAAAGCTCTAGCTGACAAAGTAGCAGAGGTGTAAACTTTTACCCCATCTCTAAGGACCTGGATTCCCTTTCAGAGGGAGGGTTTTAGAAGAAGTAGCTGCTACGGCTTTAGGGCCCTGGGAGATAGTCTCTGGATCTGCAAAAGGAGCCTTATATAAGTGGTGATGAGTGTCCGGGACCCTGTAGTACCTATCGGGCTTAGCAGGAGCCGGAGGTAAAGTATCAGGAGCAGTGCAAGCATCATTAAATGCATCATCAACAACAGCTAGAACTGGAGGTATAGCTAAAGGCCTATGCTGTGGCAAATGTAGAAAGGTCCTAAGCCTTTTTCTACAGTCTGAGAAATCTTGGCCCTGCCACTGAAATTGTTCCCTCATAGCATGCAAGGTTTCCCCAAAGGAAAATTCCTCAGGAGGAGAGGCTGAAGGGATGGACTCCTCAGCATCAGAGTCTTCGTAAGGAGAATAAGAAGCCTCAGGAGGGTCTGTATGTTCTGAGTCATCAGAGGAATCATCTGTAGCTACTGGCTCAGGGGCTCTGCTCTAGGCCTTTTTTCTGGAGGAGGGAGAGACCCTGTCTGGATGAGGCTGGGCTCCACGAATTAAAGAGATGAGATCCTCTGCCAAAGAAAGCATATGGGAGCTGGTGCTGGGCCTGTGAGAGGGGGGCTTGGCAGGCACAGGTTTTGATGCTTTGGCTGCTTTAGCCCTGGCAAAGGCCTTAATAGACATAGCTGGGGGAGGCCTAGCAGCTCCACGTGCAGGGGTAGAAATATCTAGGGGAATGGTGTCTGATAAATCCTGTGAAATCGCAACAGAAGGTTGGATTTCAGAAGCCGTCTCTACCAGGTTAGAAGAGGCCTCGGTAGAAGGCAATTTATCGGCTGAAGAAAGAACCGCTTGCTCGGTTTCGGCCGAAACCGAAACACTCGTGGTTTGCTTAACAGCGGCTTCGGCCGAAACCGCGAGTGTCGGTCCTTTTCTTTGCGTTTTTTGATTATTTGCGTAGTCGGAGGATCCGACGGCATAATGTAGGCAAAATTGGAGCCGAAAATCTGCTCAGCAAAGTCCGAGTGACGTCTAAGCGTCCGTCGGTTAAAAGAAGCACAGGCTAGACAAGCTGCTACGTCGTGGTCTGGGCCTAAACAATGAATGCAATAGGAGTGGAAATCTTTATGAGGTATTTGTTTCCCACAAGATAAACAGTTATTAACTTTCTCTGACATCGGCTGAGGCAAGAAAGAGTCCCCAACGGGGTACTTAGCTTTATAGAAGTCTTCGAAGTAGTATTCGGTAGAAGTAATCTCTGGATCTGACCGACCGGCACTTGCGAACAGCTTCTGCTTCGGGCGCCACGCGGCAAGAAAGACTGAGGAAAATGGCGTCGGCTGATGCCTTTATACCCGAATGACTGCCGCAATGACGTCGGGTGAAGTGCGACACCAGCCGAAGCCAGACCCAGACTTTGGAATCCGGCCGACCGAAGGGCTGCCTGATGACAGGACAACCCATTTGTAAAGACTGCAGATGCATCCTTGAAGGACATCTTCCAGACCATGAAATATCCCTGACTGATAATGGACAGAACCCGAGAGTCTGCAGTTATTGGAAGCCAATTTGCATGAGACAGGGACAGAAAGATGGACACAGGAACCTGGAAGAGGACAGTTGGAAAAGTACAGTTTTGTACCTACCATAAATGTAGATGTCCGAACAGGAATGCATCTGCAGTCCTTACAAATGGGTTGTCCTGTCGTCAGGCAGCCCTTCGGTCGGCCGGATTCCAAAGTCTGGGTCTGGCCTCGGCTGGTGTTGCACTTCACCCGACGTCATAGCTGCAGCTCTTCGGGTATAAAGGCATCAGCCGACGCCATTTTCCTCAGTGATTCTTGCCCCAGATGCCAGTTGCCCTCTTGGATAGCTAAATTTTGGATAAATGCCAATGTTTCCAAATAGTAGAAGGCAAACACAAAAAATAAGCATGTATGTACATATATACAAACAAATACACCATAAGAGATCCCCCCCAGCTAGCTATTAGATGGGCAAATACCCTAGGAATACCACAGAGGGGAAGGAGGGTGGGTAATCCTGACTGCAGATGCATTCCTGTTCGGACATCTACATTTATGGTAGGTACAAAACTGTACTATGTCCTTCAAGGATGCATCTGCAGTCCTTACAAATGGGTAGAATACCACAGCCAAACTAGGGGAGGAGGAAGAAGAAATTATGGTGTAGTTAGGATCCCTTGCAAAACAGCAGTGGCAAACCCTGCTCGGGATCTAGAGTATAAAGGTAAGTTGTAATGCTTGGCAAATGTATGCACGGAGGTCCAAGTAGCAGCCTCTACAATGTCCTTGGTAGCCACTCCTCGTAAGAAAGCTGTGGTAGTGGCTGTAGCCCTTGTAGAATGAGGCCTTATGTTCTGTGGAGTTTGCTTTCCATGGTAGGAGTAACAGAATCTGATGCAATTTCCTATCCACTTGGAGATTGTCTGTTTTGAAATTGCTTTTCCTTCCCTTCCTGTTGCATATGCTACCAGAAGCTGGTCAGTTTTTCTATTGCCCTTGGTTCTGTCCAGGTAGTAGCGCAACTGTCTATGTACATCCAAAGTATGCAGCAGTCTTTCCCCCTGTTCTGTGGATTGGGGAAGAAGGTAGGTAGGTGGATAGCCTGGTTTAAAGACACTCTGGATACCACCTTAGGCATAAATGTAGGGTTTGTTCTCATGGACACTCTATCTTGATGGAAGATTAGGAAGGGTTGTACTGCCATTAAAGCCTGTAGTTCAGAAACCCTTCTTGCTGAGGTAATTGCCAGCAGAAAAGCAGTTTTCCAGGATAGGTGTTGAAGATCTGCTGTTGCTGCTGGTTCGAAAGGGGGGAGTGTCAATTTTTCTAGCACAAAGTTCAAGTCCCATGCTGGTAATGGTGGTTTCCTAGGAGGTTTTACATTTTAATTCCTCTCAGAAACTGCCTGAGTAGAGGATCTTGAGAAGACAGGGGATCAAGCTGTATTCTGCAGAAATAGCTGATGCATGTATCTTGATGGAGGAATAGGACAGGCCTGTATGGAAAAGCTCTGCCAAATACTCCAGGATGTTGGCAATGTCTACCTTTGACACATCTTTTCCCCTTTCAGTACTCCAAATGAGAAACCTTTTCCATTTTCCTGCATAGTTCCTTCTTGTTGAAGGTCTGCGGGCCTCAAGGATAATGTCTTTAACCCTTTGGGATAAATCTGGGTTAGTTGCTCTTATGTAATGTTCCAGGCAGTCAGCTGCAGAGTTTTCAGGTTTGGATGCAGGGTTTTGTAGCCGCTCTGAGTTAACAGCAAAGGAATCAGGGGTAGTGTCCACATTTTCCCCCGAGACATGCTCCTCAGTAATGGGTACCAATGTTGTCTTGGCCAGTCTGGAGCTATCAGGATGATCCTTGGATGTTCCTCTTTGATTTTCAATAGCACCTTGTGCATCAAAGGAAGAGGTGGGAATGCATATGCTGTCAGGCCTTTCCAACTGAAGGATAGAGAGTCCACCTTCCAAGCAAGTGGGTGGTATGTCCTTGTGCAGAATTTCTTGAGCTGGTGATTGAGTGGGGATGCGAATAGGTCTATTTGTGGCAGTCCCCATTTTCTTGTGATGACCTTGAAGATGTCCGGGTGTAGCATCCATTCGTGAGCATCTGAGGTAGTTCTGCTTAATATGTCTGCTAGAATGTTTTCTTTTCCCGGTACAAAAATTGCTTGTAACTGAATGTTGTAGCTCAGAGCCATATTCCATAGGTCCAGTGCCATCCGGCATAGAGGGTATGAATGAGTGCCTCCCTGTTTGTTGATGTACTACATGACTGTGGTGTTGTCTGTCCTTATCATCAACTGCCCTTCTTGGAGGAATGGTCTGAAATTCTGGATTGCTAGTTTTACTGCCAGCATTTCCTTTTGATTTATGTGCAGGTGCAGCTGATCTGGAGTCCATAAGCCTTGTATGCACTTGTCCAGCATGTGGGCCCCCCAACCGAGGTCTGAGGCGTCCGTTGTGATGGTTTGGCTTGGTTGAATGCTGTGGAAGGGCAAACCTGGGTTTGACTGGCATGCCTGAGCCCACCATAGGAACTCTTGTTTCAGGCATGGGATTAATGGTATTTCGGTTTCTAGGCTGTGCCTGTGTTGAGACCATAAATTCTTCAGGTACCACTGTAGCTTTCTCATGTGCAGTCTGGCATGAGGGACCAGGATTATGCAGGATGCCATGAAGCCCAAGGCCTGCAGTACTTTCCTTGCTGTTAGCTTGTTCTGTTTTGTTAATGCCAAGAAGTAGAGAGGAATTTGTTTTTGTTTTTCTGCAGTCAGGAATGCCATCTGTTTTACTGTGTCCAATTCTGCACCTAAGAAGGTTATTCTTTGGGATGGTGTCAGTCTTGATTTTTTTATATTGACTGTATATCCCAGGGCTTGCAGTAAGCAAATGACTCTTTGTAAGTCTTGTGTTAGCTTGTTTTTGTTGTCCGCTTGTATCAGGCAGTCGTCCAGGTATGGATATATTTGGATTCCCTGAAGCCTGCAGTGAGCGATTACTGATGCCAGGCATTTCGTGAACACTCTGGGCGCAGTAGATAAGCCAAAGGGCAATGCTGAGAATTGACAATGCTCTGATCCTGCAAGAAATCTGAGGTATCTTCTGCAATTTGGTCGTATGGGGACGTGCAGGTATGCCTCCTTGAGATCTAGAGTCACCAGCCAATCCTCCTTGCCCAGCATGGGAAGAAGTTGCTGTAGGGTCAGCATTTTGAATTTTGGAACAATGATGAATCTTGTTTAAAGCGGACAGGTCGATAATAGGCCTCCAATTTTTCTCTTTTCTTGGTACCAGGAATAGTCTGGAGTAAAATCCCTTTCCTTGTTCCATAGATGGTACCCTTTCCACAGCTCTCATCTTTGCTAATTGAGCTATTTGTTTTAGAGCTTCTGTCTTTTGATTTGGTGGTAGGTTTGGCATTCCTCTTTTTCCTGGTAAAGTATGGAAATTAAACCTGTAGCCTTGGTCTATAGTTTGCAAAATCCACTTGTCTCTTGTGATGTAGTGCCAGTTTTTTGAAAATAAGGCTAACTTTCCGCCTAAGGGTGCTGCTATTTGTTCCCTGGTAGGCGGTGTCAAAGCCAAGTCACTGTGATTGTCCTGTTGTAGTGGCAGTAGCTGTGTCTGTGCCCCGCTGGTTGTTACCTTGCCACTGGCGTCCCCTGTAGGCACCTCCTCCGGATTGATTTCTGCCTCTTGAACGCCTATTCCTGCCTCTCTGTGTTTTAGAGGAGTCTGGAAAGGACCAATTCTTGGAAGGCCAGTTCCTGCTAAACCTTGGGGGCTGAACCTGTAAGAAATCTTTCACTGTTTGTACAGATTTTGCCTTCTCTTCCATTTTCTTCAGTACCTGCTGAGCAGGAGAACCAAATAAACTAACCTTATCCATAGGAGCATCTAATAGCTTTGCTTTAACATGATCCGGCAAGACCTGTTCTTTCAACCATGCATGCCTTCTTATAACTGTGCCAGTCATGGCTGATCTAAAGGAAGCCTCCAGCGCATCATAGCCACATTTTAAAGAATGGTTACTAACCTGCTGAATGTTATGCACCATTTCTAGAACATATTTCTTATCTAAGGAATCATCAGAGGACAGTTTCTTAGTTAACTGATCAAGCATAAACTCCTGGTATTGGATCATATGAAACTGACAGTTCAATGCCCTAGCTGAGAGAGTAGCAGAGGTGTATACTTTTTACCCCATCTCTAAGGACCTGGATTCCCTTTCAGAGGGGAGAGGGTTTTTAACTGAGGTCGAAGCTACTGCCTTAGGCCCCTGGGAGATAGTCTCGGATCTGCAAAAGGAGCCTTGTATAGATGGTGATGTGTGTCCGGGACCCTGTAGAACCTATCGGGCTTAGCAGGGGCTGGGGGCAAAGTATCAGGAGCAGTGCAAGCATCATTAAATGCATCATCTACAACAGGAAGAACTGGAGGTATAGCTAAAGGCCTATGTTGTGGTAAATGCATAAAGGTCCTAAGCCTTTTCCTTGAATCAGAGAAATCTTGCCCCTGCCATTGGAATTGCTCTCTCATGGCATGTAATGTTTCCCCAAAGGAAAATTCCTCTGGTGGAGAGGCAGAAGGAATCGATTCCTCAGCATCGGAGTCTTCATAAGTAGAAAAAGGAGCCTCTGGATGGTCTGTATTGTCTGTATCATCAGAAGAATCATCTGAGGACACTGGCTCGGGGGGCTCTGCTCTAGGTCTCTTTTCTGGAGGAGGTTGAGAGGCCCTGTCTGGATGAGATTGGGATCCCCTTATTAAAGAGATGAGATCCTCTACCAAAGTGAGCATTTGGGAACTGGAACTGGGCCTGTGAGAAGGGGGCTTAACAGGCACAGACTTAGAAGTTTTGAATGCTTTAGCCCTGGCAAAGGCCTTTATGGACATGGCTGCAGGCGGCCTAGCAGCACCACGTGCAGAGGTTGAAACATCCAAAGGGATGGTGTCCGATAATTCTTGTGAAACCACAGTAGCAGGTTGAATTTCAGAGGCCGATTCAACCAGGTTAGAAGGGGCCTCGGTAGTAGTCATGGATTCGGCTGAAGATAAACCGTTTGCTCTGTTTCGGCCGAAACCGAGACACTCGCGGTTTGCTTAACCGCGGTTTCGGCCGAAACCGCGGACCGCGAGTGTCGGTCCTTTTCTTTGCGTTTCTTAACAACTTGGGAAGTCGGAGGATCCGACGGCATTATGTACGCAAAATCTGAGCCGAAAAACTGTTCAGCAAACTCCGACCGACGTCTAAGCGTCTGTCGGTTGAAAGAAGCACAGGCTAAACAAGCTGCTACGTCGTGGTCTGGGCCTAAACAAGGTAAGCAGTAAGAGTGGAAATCTTTATGAGGTATTTGTTTCCCACAAGTTAAACAGTTATTCACTTTTTCTGACATCGGCTGAGGCAAGAAAGAGTCCCCAACGGGGTACTTAGCTTTTTAGAAGTCTTCGAAGTAGTATTCGGTAGTAGTACTCTCTGGATCTGACCGACCGGCACTTGCGAACAGCTTCTGCTTCGGGCGCCACGCGGCAAGAAAGACTGGGGAAAATGGCGTCGGCTGATGCCTTTATACCCGAAGAACTGCAGCTATGACGTCGGGTGAAGTGCGACACCAGCCGAGGCCAGACCCAGACTTTGGAATCCGGCCGACCGAAGGGCTGCCTGACGACAGGACAACCCATTTGTAAGGACTGCAGATGCATCCTTGAAGGACATCAACCTGTCAAACAGAACCTGGCTGCCCTGGAAAGGAGGTTTCTGGGAGGCAGGAGTCTGCATAAACTTAGCAAGAGACACACACCTAGAATTCGTCTTGTCCTTGGGAGGAGGGTGAGACTGCCTAAGAACAAAAGGAGACTTAGAGGGATATTTCCTCAAAAAATATGTTTCAACTTGTGTAAAGCTTTACCCTTGTCCTGGAGAGACTTGAAAAGTTCAGCTGCAGCAGACCCAAAACGCTTTTGATTATCCACAGCAGCATCTAAAAAAAGTCTGGCCTTAACATCGTCAGGTAAAGCCTGAAGATGAAGGCAAGAACATAGTCTCATAATTAAAAAAAAAGCAGCAGCCTTGGAAGAAGCATTGGTTATTTCACAGAAACATTTGAAAGAGTGAAAGGCAAATTGAGAAGCACAGCCCAGTAGGGAAAAAACTATCACCTTCCTGTCAGAGTCAGAAAGGTCAGAAAAAGCACTTTAGAAACCTGAGGAAAAAAGCCCACAGCATACCTGGTCATATCAGTTTGGTAGTTGATTGCCCTAAATGATAACGTGGTAGCAGTGTAAACTATTTCTGCACAGACTTTCCACAGCCCTATTTTCCTTATCGGAAGGAAACAGTTTGGTAAAGGGTAGTAAAGTGGAGTCTATATTACAAGACTGAAAAGATCGGCATTCGAATGGCTTAAAAATCGAAAATACCGTACTTCGAACTCACCTTGTGGGGGGCTGTGCCCCCCACATCCCCAGCTAATTATATATACCAACTCAGAGATTGCACTACAGTGAGGAAAGTGCAAATTGTCCAATCTTCACTGTACCGCGATCACTCAAAAAACATCAATGAATAGCATTTCCGATATTAAAGCCGTTCAACCTTCAACCTTTTCGATTTTTTAATAGGAACCCGTAAAGTGGAGGGCTATCAGAGGAGACTGACACTACAGAACAGTCAGCAGAAGGGCATTTGCTAAGAAATTTGCACTCCTCGAGAACTTATAATTTACCTGGCTTCTTACGTGCAGGGGGCTGAGAGTCAGGGGCTACAGACACTGCTGAGAAAGTATCTGGAAGAGTACTGAGAAGAAATACTAGATGGCTTAGGAAAAGTACAGTTGTGTACACTTATCATAAATGTAGATGTTCGAGTGTATTCACTGTTGCAGTCATCACACTTGGGTTATCTGCAAGCAGGTAGCTCTCAGTCGGCCCGAATACCACAGTCTTGGGATTTCTGCATTGGACGCTGTCACCTCTTCCATGACGTCAGGTTGTCAGGGGTATAAAACATGCAGCCGATGCCATTACATCAGTTTTTCTTGCCCCAGATGTGAGGAGCTCCCAAAATAGGAAGCAATTACACGGTGTGTAACACCTCCAGTAAAAAGTAAATACCATTGCCATAGGATATGGCCAAAAAGAGGATAGGTAGAAAGTATAGAAAAAAATCAGATGGCTGGAGGGATTGTAACCAGGACTGCAACAGTGAATACACTCGAACATCGGTAATCACCAAGTGTAGTACCTCGCAGGATGCGCAGTAGCAAATCCCGCCCCAAACACGCCTACAGCCGCACGGACCCCGCACTCGCATGAAGATTCACATCGCCGCTGCTGTGGCAAGGCAGCATCAGAATGAATATTCAAAGCATACATTAGGGTTGCCACCTTTTCAAATGCCTTCTTCTGTTTCTTATATTTAAGTCTTTAAGATACAATATAACTGTTTTATGCAACTATTAAAGAGAATATAGGAGATATTTTTGCCCTAAAATCTCAGGACATTTGCCACTTTTTCAATTTTTTTGCAGGACACAACTGCCAAAAGAGGGACTGCCCCTCGCAAAGTGACAGGTGATAACCGTAATGTAGTTGCTTAGTTGAATCAAGTCAGAAAAACACGTTTAATCACACAACTAAAACATACATTTTCACAGACTAAGACTCGCAAAGATGCAGTCTGCGTACTCAAATTACCGTGTTATTATTTTTGCGCTTACTGTCGGCTTCATAGGCTGATGCCTAGTAGGTTTGGACTTTGTGATTGCACAGTATGTAGAAAGTGGAAATCTGCATTATTATTTTAGTGATTAATGCCAGTTATTACTTGTGTTTTGGGAACTTTATATTATTTTGGACTTTGTGTACTATACACAGTATAATTGTTGTTTTGGGAGCATTGGTAATGCCAGTTTCATATGCTGATGCCTGTTTGTGATTGCACAGTAAGTACAATGTGGAAATCTGCATTATTATTTTAGCGATGAATGACAGTTATTACTTGTGTTCTTTTGGACTTATACCTGTTGTTTTGGGAGCATTAGTAATGCCGGTTGTTTTGGGAACGTTTGTGTAGTGATTTACTGACTAGACACAGTATCAAGACTGTGGAAATTAGCATGCCTGTCACTCAAACTCGTTTTTCCCCCGCCAATCAGTTAGGCCACGCCCAGAGCTGCGCAGAACTATCTGCGAGGTACTACACTTGGAGATTTCCCGAACATCTACACTTATGGTAAGTGTACACAACTGAACTACATTCTTCTTGTTTCATTGTTGCAGTCATCACACTTGGGTTCATTCCCAAAGCTGAGGAAGGGTGGAGGCAGTCAAGAAGTATTAGGGCTGGCTAGCAGGCCTTGTAAGACTGCTGTGGCAAATCCTTCTCTGGATTTAGAAAAGATAGGTAAGTGGTAATGCTTGGAGAAGGTGTGTACAGAACTCCAGGTTGCAGCTTCCAGGATGTTCCTGGTAGGGATTCCCCTGAGAACTGATGTAGAGGTTGAGGTAGCCCTAGTGGAATGAGTTCTGATCCCCTGTGGGGTAGGTTTTCCATGGTGTTTGTAGCAGAAATGGATGCAGTGTGCTATCCATTTGGAAATGGTTTTCTTTGAAATGGTCTTGCCCTCTGCCCCTGTAGCAAAGCTGACTAGCACCTGGTCAGATTTTCTGAAAGGGTTTAGTCCTGTCAAGGTAGAACCTGAAGTGTCTGTCTACGTCCAAGGAGTGCAGGATCCTTTCCCCTTTATTCTGAGGATTAGGGAAAAAGGTTGGTAAATGGATAGATAGGTTTAAAGCCACAGTGGATACCACCTTGGGCATAAATGATGGGTTAGTCCTGAGGGAAACCCTGTCAGCAAGGAAAATAATGCAGGGTTCCACAGTCATTAGTGCCTGTAACTCAGACACTCTTCTTGCTGAAGTAATGCCTAGAAGTAAGGCTGTTTTCCAAGAGAAGAATTTTAACTCTGCTGCAGCAGCAGGCTCAAAAGGGGGAAGCGTGAGCTTCTCTAGTACAAAGTTAAAGTCAAAGGGAGGGGTGGGAGTTCTCCTCGGGGGCCTTAAATTGTTAGCTCCTCTCAGGAACTGTTTGATGTGAAGGTGAGAAAAGAGAACTGGCTCAGTATTGTAATGAAGTGAGATGGCAGAGGCATGAATCTTAATGGATGAGAAGGAGAGGCTTCTGTGGAGCAGCTCTGCTAGGTAATCTAGGATTGGAGGTACGGTGGGCATGGCTGTGTCCTTTCCTTGAGACTGGCTCCAAGAACAATATCTTTTCCACTTTTCAGAATAGGATGTCCTAGTACTAGGCCTTCTGGCCTCAAGGATGACGCCCAGCACCTGTTTGCTGAGGGTTGCTGGTGGTGTATTCAGGGGATAAGCCAGGCTGCAAGGTTCAGGGTTTGCAGCTGTGGATGCAAAATATGTCCCTCCTGCTGACACAGCAGGGAGGGGGTCTGATGTAGGTGCCAGGGTGGCACTGCTGTCAAGACTGCATAGGAGTGGGTACCAGTGCTGGCGTGGCCAGTCTGGGACAATAAGGATTGTCCTTGGTCTGTCCTGTTTGATCTTGAGTAATACTTTTGAGAGGAGGGGGCAGAGGGGGAAGGCATAAATTGAGAAGTTTTCCCATGTAAAGGATAGGGCATCCACTTTACATGCTTTGCTGTGAGGATTTCTGGTGCAAAATTTGCTCAATTGATGGTTTTGGGGGGAGGCAAAGAGGTCCACCTCTGGTGTCCCCCACCTGTGGATTAGAAGCTCAAATAAGTTGGGTTCCAGTTTCCACTCGTGTTGGTCCAGTAGATTTCTGCTTAAGTCGTCCGCCAGTGAATATTGTTTGCCTGGCAGGAATTGAAGTTGAAGGTGCACTTGGTTGCTCAAGGCCGTGTTCCACAGGGCCATGGCTAACCTGCAGAGTGGATAGGAATAAGTTCCCCCCTGCTTGTTTATGTACCACATAACTGTGGTGTTGTCTGTCTTTATCAGGAGTTGTGGAAGAATAAGGTATTTGAAGGCTGTCAGAGCATTCTGTATAGCTAACATTTCTTTTTGATTGACATGCAGGGGAATTTGTCTGGGCTACATTTGCCTTGAATGCATTTGACTGCCATGCGAGCCTCCCATGCATAGTCTGATGCGTCTGTTGCCAGGGTTTGGGCGGTGAGGGGTTGAGTGAAAGGAAGTCCCTTGTGGTTGCATGCCTGTGCCCACCAAAGGAACTCTGCCCTTAGACAAGGAATGATAAGAATCACTGTTTCCACGCCCTGAGAATATTGACATCAGAGGCTTTTTAAGTACCACTGAAGTTTCCTCATATGCAGTATTGATTATGGAATTAGTAGAATGCATGAGGCCATGAACCCTAGGGCTGGCAGTATTTTTCTTGCAGATAGCTGGGTTTTGGTGGCCATTAGTTTGAAGTAGTTTGTCAAATAAACCTGTTTTTCTGGAGTGAGGAATGCCATCTGGGAAGTTGTGTTCAAGCTTGCTCCCAGGAATACAGTCTTTAGCTGGGCACCAGTTGTGATTTCTTTTCATTGATGGTGTACCCCAAAGAAGTTAGGAGTCTCTTTACAAATGCCAGGTATTGAAGTAGCAATTCCTGACTGTCCGCTTGAATTAGGCAAGTGTCCAAGTATGGGTAAATTTGAATATTTCTCTGCCTGCAGTATGCAATGGCTGGAGCCAGGCACCTTGTGACTACCCTGGGTGCAGTTGATAAGCCAAAGGGTAGTGCAGAGAAACGAGAGTGCACAGAGCCTGCCCTGAAACCTAGATATTTCCTGCAAGAGTTCAGCAACTGTTACTCTTTCATGAGAAAAATCAGTTGAATTGGTTTGAACACTGTGAAAATGCCCCTAGTTGCCGCCCACTGGAGGTATATCAGATATAGCACACTGGGAGAGGGCCTTGAGGCAGACCCCGGACACGAAGAGATTCCATCTCTGAGCTTGTCCAGGAAGAATATCTAGGCTTTTCACAGGATGAGGTAGACACAGTTGCTGGGAGAAAGGGGTAAATCTGGTCGGCCTTGCTTAGCTCACTACCATCATGACACCTTTATAAAAAGAGATAACTCAGGAAATGGTGCTGATGAACTGCAGTATACCAGCCATGCTTTTTACTAGTGGAACTGTGCTTCTAGAATTTCTCACCTCGCCATTACTTTGGATACTAGTGTAAAAAAAACATTTGACCAGTATGGGTTATGGAGTCTATTTCGGTAGACTGAAATCACACTTGCCTGACTTTCGTGGTACCGAGATGGTGGCGCTGGGGACCTGGAACATCGACTTTCTACTCCTCCAGTTGGCTAACCGCTTGGCCACCTCATTAGTAAGGGTATCTCTAATCCAGGGACATAGTGGTCATAACATCCCTGTATTCTTCCCTTATAAAGACCCATTATTGAGTACAATGCCCCTTTCGGCATCTACCCCACAAAGCACATGCAGCAGCTGGAGGGACCACAGAGGTGCCACACTTGGAAAATCCAGGGCCTCAAACATCTACCCTACACAGATAGGCTAAAGGCCCTGTCTCTCTACTCAAACTCCTACAGACTCTTCAGAGGTGACCTCTGTCTGGCATAGAAAACAGTTTCATACCCCACCTTGATGGGACTGCTGCATATCCGCAAGTCAAGCTCCACTCGAGTAACTTGCATGCGCGACCTCAACCTGGTCTTTGACATCAACAGGACTTGGTGGGAGAGATTTGTGTGCCAGAGACTCTCCCTTTTGTGGAATAGACTCCCTCTCTATGTTAAGCAGAGTACCTCATTAACCCTTTTTAAGCACAAAGCACAACCTGGATAATTAGATGGGGAACAGAAAGTACATCCCTGGGATTCCACCTGTGTCCCTGCTGGACAGGGGCATCGGATGTTGACTTGTCAGAATATGGGCTAAATTCTTGGCTAGGCTGGTAAGTGCCTCAGGTCTAATAGCCTAGTAACTTCCTATGATCCTATAAGATTCCCTTATGGGGATGTGCAGATAAGCTTCTCTTAAGTCTAAAGACTAGGGTGACTAGCCAGACGTCCTTGGCTAGCATAGGAAGAAGCTGTTGCAGTGCAAGCATTTTTAATTTTGGGACCACCACGAAGGTGTTGAAATTTGACAGATCCAATGTAGGGCACCAATAGCCCTCTTTTCTGAGGACCAGGAACAGTCTGGAGTAGAAACCCTGTCCCCTTTGCTCTACTGGAACAGGCTGAATAGTCCTGATACTGAGAAGAGAAAATACTTGCTTTTGAGCCTCTGCCCACTGGTTTGGAGGAAGGTCTGGCAACCCACTTGGGGTTGGCAGTGAGTGGAAGTAGAAGCTGTATCCCTGGGATACAATCTTTAGGACCCATCGGTCCTGGGTAATGCACATCCAGTTTTTTACATGCAGGGTGAGTTCACCTCTTAGGGGTGCAAGTCCTCAGGCATGGCTGGGAAGGATGACAGGCAAGCCATTGTGAACTTTTTCCATACAGCAGTGGCTTACCACTCCCTGTTTTTGAGGTGGGAACACTCCATTGTTTAGATCTCTGCATACCCTGAGACTGTAGTCTTGGTGGTATGTGGCCTCTGGGTTTGGACTGAGACCACCTGGGAGGGGCTGGAAAGGACCAGTTTTTAGAAGGCCAATGCCTACTGAATTTGGGTGGCTGCACCTCTAAGAAATCTTAAACAGTTTACATAGATTTAGCTTTTTCCTCCATATTTTTAAGAACAACTGCTTTTGTGCCAAATAAACGCTCCTGGTTTAATGGAGCATCTAGTAATTTTGCTTTTACATGGTCTGGCAAGCTTTGTTCCTTTAGCCAAGCATGCCTTCTCAGTACAGACCTAATGACAGCAGCCCAGCAAGATGCTTCTAAGGCATCAAAACCACACTGCAAAATATGTTTACTAACTTGGTTTGCAGAATGCATTAACTCTTGTAAATCTTTATTTTCTGTACAATCTGGAAGCAACAACATTGTTTGTTTAATTAGTTCCATAATATGTTGCTGGTACTTCAACATGTGAGACTGGCAATTCAAAGCCCTGATGGCAAGAGTTGCAGAGGCATATACCTTCTTACCCCATCTATCTAAAACTGTAGAATCCCTGTCTGATGGGGTACGGTTTATGGTTGTAGTAGCCTTAATGCCTTTAGGTCCCTGGGAAATGGTCTCTGGATCCGCAGTGGAATTCTTAAAGAGAAATTTGTGAGAGTCAGGTACACTGTACTACCTTGTCAGGTTTTCTAGGAGCTGGTGGTAAAGCATCAGACGTAAGACTGGATTCCATGAAGACATCATCTACAATATCCAGGATAGGGGGAATAGCTAGAGGCCTGTGCTGAGGCAGGTCTAAAAATTCTCTGAGTCTCTTTTTGGAATGAGGGTAATCCTGGCATTCCCAGCGGAAATGATCTTTTAAGGTATGCAAGGTTTCACCAAAAGAAAAGTCCTCTGGAGGGGAGGCAGAGGGATTGGAATCCCCTGCATCTGAATCCTCACAGGTAGATAAGGGTATGTCCTGGTAATCAGAGGGATCAGAGTCATCGGACTCGTGGTCTGTAGAATCAGAAGGAAAATCAATTCTTTGTCTTTTAGAGGGGGAAGGCTGGCTTCCCCTAATTAAAGTTATAAGGTCTTCAGCCATTCTAAGCATTTGTTTCTGTGGCAAGTGCTTTGGTAATCAGTTTTCTAGGAGTTGTGCAAACTCTGGGCCTGAGAAACTCAGTAGTTTTACTCAAAAACGAAGCAGGTGGTTTAATATGAACATCAGAAGGTCGGAATACACCCTCAGAAGCTGGTGCCTGCACAGCGGCTCCGGACCCATCCAAGGTAGAGACATCCGCAGGTTCCATAGTCATAGAAGCATCTCGCTGCATACCGGACTCCGAATGGGTCTCAGCAGAGGCCTGCGAATCTGTAGAAGTGGGTATCAGGGGCTGCGAAAGCACCTCACTGAGTACCGGCAGACAGGTGACTAGCTTAACGGAAGCATCTTCAGACGTTTTGGACCTATACGGTCTGCCTCTGTCTTTATCACTACTTTTTTTGGAAGATCGGTAGTTGGATGGCTTATCGAAGCGAATCCAGAATACGGAGAACGAGAGCAAAAGAATTTAGCGACAAAGATAGCCAGACGACGAAAAGTTTGGGCGTTAAACAAGGCACAAAACCGACAGTGAGGAACGTCGTGGTCTGGGTCTAAACAGATGATGCAGTAAGAATGAAAATCTCTCTGAGGTATTTGCTTTCCACAGGCAAGACAACTGTTAACTTTTTCTGACATCAGTTAGAGAAAGAAAAAAGGATCCCCAACAGGGTACTTAGCTTTAGAAGACTTCAGGATTGAAACTCAAAAAATGAAAATTTCGGGAAGTGGCCGACGGGCAATTGCTAACTGCTTCTGCTTTGGGCTCCTGCATGGCAAGAAAAACTGATGTAATGGCATTGGCTGCATATTTTATACCCCTGACAACCTGATGTCATGGAAGAGGCGACAGCATCCGACGCAGAAATCCCAAGACTCTGGTATACAGGCCGACTGAGGGCTAATTGCAGGCAGATAACCAAAGTGTGATGACTGCAACAGTGAAACACTAAGAACATCCTTAGTTGCGCACTTCCAAGGAGTGCAGAATCCTCTCCCCTTCATTAGTGGGTGAGGGGGGAAGAAGGTGGGTAGATGGATTGGTTTAAAGACAAGACACTTACCACATTGGGCATAAAGGAGGGGTTGGTTCGCAGGGACACCCTGTCTTTGTGAAGATGGTGTGTGTGTGTGTGTGGGGGGGGGGGGGGGGGGTGCTATTAAGTCCTGCAACTCTGACACTCTTCTGGCTGAAGTAATAGCCACTAGCGGGACTGTCTTTCTAGGTACACATCTGTAAGAAAGAGGCCCCAGCCGGTTCAAAAGGATGTTGGGTTAATTTCTCCAAGATGTAGTTAAGATCCCAGGATGGGGGGATAGGTTTCCTAGGTGGTCTCCTGTGTAAGACTCCTTTAACGAAGAGCTTTACGTCGAGCCTGGCTTGCAAGGGGGGGGTTCAAGGGCAGGCAGGCTAGCATAGCAGAGACGTGTACTTTTACAGAAAAATAAGACAGCCCACTTCTTATTAAATGACACACGTAGTTCAGAAAGTACAGTTGTGTACACTTACCATAAATGTATATATTCAAGTGTATTCACTGTTGCAGTCATTACATTAGGGTAATCTTCTGGCAGGTTGCCCTCAGTCAGACTGATTAACAAAGTCTTGGATCCTGCGTCGGTTGCTGTCCTTTCCTCCATGACGTCAGGTTGTCAGGGGTATAAAACATGCAGCCGACACCATTTTCATCAGTTTTTCTTGCCCCAGATGTCAGATGACCCCAAATGGGGAGCAATATATATATATATATATATATATATATATATATATATATATATATATATATATATATATATGCATGTGATTTAGAACACAAAAAATAAACTTCAAAATAAAAGCAAATACACCAAAAAGGCTTCTGAGCATAGTAAAAGAAAGAAGAGGTATAGTAAGAGAAAAACGGGGCTGGCGGGTGGGTAACCAGAACTGCAACAGTGAATACACTTGAACATCTTCATTTATGGTAAGTGTACACAACTGTACTATGTTCTTCATATTTCACTGTTGCAGTCATTACATTTGGGTAGAATCCCAAAGCTATGGTTGGGAGGATGGAATTATACAGCATTAGGAGCAGCTAAAAGGCCCTGCAGGACAGCAGTGGCAAAGTCTGCTCTGGATTTAGAGAACAGAAGCAAATGGTAATGTTTAGTGAACGTATGAACTGAGCTCCAGGTAGCAGCTTTTAGAATGCCTCTGGCAGGAACCCCTCTGACAAAAGCTGCAGAAGTAGATGCAGCCCTGGTGGAATGGGATCCGATCCCCTTGGGGACAGGTTTACCATGGTGCATGTAGCAGAAACAAATACAATGGCTTATCCATTTTGAAATAGTCTGCTTTGAAATAGCCTTTCCCTCTGCCCCTGCAGCAAATGCCACCAGTAATTGCTCAGATTTTCTTAAGAGATTTTGTCCTGTAAGTAGAATCTTAGTTGTCTGTGTACATCCAATGAATGCAGAATTCGCTTGTACATCCAATGAATGCAGAATCCGCTCACCCTTGTTCTGTGGATTTGGGAAAAAGGTTGGCAGACAAATGGTCTGATTAAGAGCCACACTAGATACCATTTTAGGCATAAAGGATGGATTGGTCCTGAGAGCCATCCTGTCCAGGTAGAAGATAATAAAAGGCTCTACTGCCATGAGAGCCTGTAGTTCCGAAATCCTTCTAGCTGAAGTGACTGCTAAAAGAAAAGCTATCTTCCAAGAGAGAAATTTTATGTCTGCAGTAGCAGCTGGTTCAAAAGGAGGTAGGGTGAGTTTTTCCAACACAAAATTGAGGTCCCATGCAGGAGTTGGTGCTCTCCTGAGAGGTCTTAAATTTTTGGCCCCTCTGAGGTACTGCTTTAGCAGGGGATGAGAAAAGAGGGGAGGCTCTGTGCTGTAATGAGCTGAAATGGCAGAGGCATGGATTTTTATGGAAGAAAACAATAGGCCCTTGTGAAGCATCTGAGTTAAATATTGCAGAATCTGGGGAATATTGGGCATTGCTGTGCTTATTCCTTGTGATTGGTTCCAGGCACAGAATCTTTTCCATTTATCAGCATAAGATTTTCTAGTACTAGGCCTTCTAGCCTCCAAAATGACATCCCTCACAGGTTTGCTGAGAGATTTAACTGGTGAAATTAGTTGATTAGCCATGCTGCAAGATTCACAGTTTGGAGCGGAGTGTGCAGAATTTGAGAGTTCTGCTGAGACAGTAGATAAGGTGTCTGAGGTAGGTACCATGGAGGAAGATGTGACATATTGCGTAGGAGTGGGTACCAGTGTTGGCGAGGCCAGTCCGGAGCAATCAAAATCATTTTTGTTTTTTCCTGTCTGACTTTTAGTTAAGACCTTGGAGAGCAGAGGCAGAGGGGGAAAGGCATAGACTGATAGGTTTTTCCAGCTGAAGGATAGGGCATCCACATTCCAAGCTTTTTTGTGATGAATTCTTGTGCAGAATTTGTCCAACTGATAGTTTTGGGGTGAGGCAAAAAGATCTATGTCCGGGCTCCCCCATTTGTGTGTCAACATGCTGAAGATTTGTGGATCCAGTTTCCATTCGTATGGGTCCATAAAATTTCTGCTTAGTTCGTCTGCCAGAGTATTTTGCTTTCCTGACAGGAATTGAGCTTGTAGATGTATTTGATAAATCAAGGCCATGTTCCACAAAGCCATGGCTAGTCTGCAAAGGGGATAAGAATGGGTACCCCCCTGCTTGTTTATGTACCACATGACTGTGGTGTTGTCCTGGATGAAGACAGTCCTTGAAGGCTGTCAGAACATTTTGTACAGCTAGCATCTCTTTCTGGCTGATATCTAGGTGCATGTGATTTGGTCTCCACTGGCCCTGAATGAATCTCCCTGTCAGATGCACCCCCCAAGCATAATCTGATGCATCTGTAGTCAGGGTTTTGGTGGCAGGGGGTGGAATGAATGACAGTCCCTTGTTTTGGTGGCAGGCCTCTGCCCACCATAGGAACTCATGCTGCAGGCAATGAATGATAGGAATCATTGTTTCCAGGCTGTGACAATGTTGACTCCATAAGCTTTTTAAGTACCACTGAAGTTTCCTCATATGCAGTCTTGCATATGGAATTATTACAATGCAGGAAGCCATGACCCCCAAGGCCTGCAGAATTTGTCTTGCAGATAGCTGGGTTTTTGTGGCCACTTGTTTGAAGTAAAGTCATCAATTGAATTTGTTTTTCTGGCGTGAGAAGTCATCTGGGCAGCTGTATTCAAGCTTGCACCCAGGAATGTAATTATTTGAAAGGGTACCAGTTGTGATTTCTTTTCATTTATGGTGTACCCTAGACAAGTTAGAAGCCTTTTTACAAATGCCAGATGTTTTTGAAGAGTGTCCTTGTTTTCCGCCTGAATTAGACAATCGTCTAGGTAAGGATAAATTTGAATGTTTCTTTGTCTGCAAAATGCAATCACTGGTGCCAGGCACTTTGTGAAGACCCTGGGCGCAGTAGATAAGCCAAAGAGCAGTGC
Organism: Protopterus annectens; assembly: GCF_019279795.1. Lineage (NCBI taxonomy): Eukaryota > Metazoa > Chordata > Ceratodontiformes > Protopteridae > Protopterus > Protopterus annectens. Next base: position 876,751,992 of record NC_056750.1, on the reverse strand, counting down.
AGAGAACTGGTAATGCAAATAGCCTGCTTTGAAACGGAGGCATCTTCTGCAAGATTTCCTGATTGGGATTTGCAGGTAAGCCTCTTTTAAGTCTAGAGTTACCAACCAGGCATCCTTGCCTAGCATACACAGTAACTGTTGTAGACTCAGCATCTTGAATTTTAGAATGTCCAGAAATGTATTTAGACTGGATAAATCCAGAATTGGATGCCATGATTTGTCTTTTCTGGGTACCAGGAAAAGTCTTGAATAAAAACCTTGTCCCTTTTCCTTTTCTGGTACTGGTTGAATAGCCCCCATATTCATGAGGGACATAACTTGCTTCTGGGCCTTTGCCCAATGATTTGGAGGCAGATCTGGCCATCTGTTTGGGATTGGCAATGTGTGGAAATGAAATCTGTATCCCTGCGATACTATCTTTAAAACTCACTTGTCCTAGGTAATTAGTTGCCAATTTCGTGCATGAAGTGCCAGTTTTCCCCCCAAAGGGGCAGCCAAAAAATAAGTGCTTGGTGATTGCAGAGGAAAGTCATTGAGACTGTTTACCGTAGGAAGGTGCCTTGTTACTTTCAGATTTGGAGGTGGAGGCACCCCACTGTTTTGTTCTATAAGTTCCTTGTGACTGAAACCTGGAGCCTTTGTTGTGTCTGGGTTTGACCTGAGTGGCTCTGGTGGGTACTGGAAAGGGCCAATTCTTAGTAGGCCAGTGCCTACTGAACCTGGGTGGCTGCACTTGTAGGAAATCTTTTACAGTTTGCATAGATTTAGCTTTATCTTCCACCTTTTTCAAAACTTCTTCTGCCTTATTACCAAACAGACTGCCCTGTTGCAAAGGAGCATCCAACAATTTTGATCATGATCAGGCAGATTTTGCTCCTTGAGCCAAGCATGCCTTCTTATCACAGATCCAGTTACAGTGGCCCTGCAAGAGGCCTCCAAGGAATGAAAACCACATTGCAAAGTATGCTTTCCAACTTGTTCAGATGAATAAAATAAATCCTGCAACTCTATTTTCCACGCAGTCAGAAATCAACATCATTTTCTGTTTAAGTAAGCCCATGACATGCTGATATTTAAGCATATAAAATTGACAGTTTAAAGCCCTGATTGCCAAGGTTGCAGACGTGTAAAGCTTCTTACCCCATATATCCAGTGCCCTGGAGTCTCTATCAGAAGGGGGTAGGATTTTTAGCAGTAGAAGCCTTAACGCCCTTTGTACCCTGAAAAATGGTTTCAGGGTCAGCAGTAGGGTTTTTAAAAAGGAATTTGTGGGAGTCAGGAACCCTATAATATCTGTCTAGCTTACTAGGAGCTGGAGGCAGGGAATCAGGAGCCACGCTGGATTCTGAGAAAACATCATCAACAATGTCTGGAACAGGAGGTATAGACAAAGGCCTATGCTGAGGAAGAAGAAGGAAATCCCTAAGCCTCTTTTTAGATTCTGAGAAATCCTAACTATCCCAGTGAAACTGTTCCCTTAAGTTATGCAAAGTTTCTCCAAAAGAAAAATCCTCAGGAGGAAAAGCAGAAGGGATGGAATCTTCTGCAGCAGAGTCCTCATAAGATGGAATAGATAATTCCTGTTAAGAAGAGGAATCAGAAGAAACAGAAACCTGATCTGATGATTCATAGTCAGTGCCTTGCCTAGGCCTCTTAGCAGGAGGGGGATGGGAACCCCTGATCAAGGTAATTAAATCCTCAGCCATTTTGATCATTTGTTTTTTAGGAACAGGGGCCTGTGCACGTGGCCCAAGCGTCATTTTTTTAGACATAGAAGTTGATTTTGGCCTAGGTTTTGAAGATGGCGTCTGTTTAATATACAAATCTTTAGGCCTAAAAAAGACACTCAGAAGCCGGTGCCTCCTCAGCGGCTCCGGACCCATCTAAGGTAGAGACATCCGCGGGTTCAATACTTAAAGTGTCTTGCGGCATACCGGACACCGAATGGGTCTCAGTAGAGGCCTGCGAATCAAAAGTAGCGGGTATCAGGGGCTGCAAAAGCGCCTCACTGAGTACCGGCGACTGGTTTAGGAGAAGCTTCGTCGTTGCTTTTGGACCTCGACGGTCTGTCTCTCTCTTTTTCTTTGCGTTTTTTGTGTATTCCGGTAGTCGGATTGCTAACAGACGACATTTCTGGATAGTTAAATCTTGAGCCAAAATATTTTGATGCAAAAATATACCAACGCTTAATAGTGCATTGATTAAATTTAGCACAAAACCGACAGCAAGACACATTGTGGTAAGGGCCTAGGCAAGGAATACAGTACAAATGAAAATCCTTATGAGGTATTTGCTTCCCATAAGTAATACAATTATTAACTTTTACTGATATCAGTAAGGAGCAAGAAAAAGTTTCCACAATGGGGTACTTAGCTTTAGGTTGAAGACTTTGGTTCTGAAACTCGAAAACGAAAATTTCAGGAGTCGGCTGACCGGCACTTGTGAACTGCTTCTGCTTCGGGCACCGCACGGCAAGACAGACTGATGAAAATGGCGTTGGCTGCATGTTTTATACCCCTGATGACCTGACGTCATGGAAGAAGGGACGGCAACTGACGCAGGACCCAAGACTTTGTTAATCAGGCCGACTGAGGGCAACCTGCCAGCAGATTACCCTAATGTAATGACTGCAACAGTGAAACACGAAGAACATCCAGGGGGATATCTTCAGAGCAAGGGTCCCTTCCCTTGTGCAGATACCATTTAGTAAATCTTTTCCACTTAGCCAGGTAAGATTTTCTGGTGGTAGGTTTCCTTGCCTCCCTTAGGATAGAAAGCACGTCCTCGGAGTAGTGGTGTCTGAAATGGATCAAAAGTTTATCACCCACACAGTCAGGGACAACATCTGTAAGTGTAGGTGTAGGAGAGTTCCTTTGTCTTGCGTCAGTTGGTCCACCTTTGTAGGGTAACGAAGTGATTGCCCTTGGCTAGCTTGTGAAGAAGGGGGAACCAGTGATGCCTTGGCCAGTAGGGAGTCACTAACAAAATTTTTGGTTTCCCCTTCTGTATTTTCAGGAGGACTTTCTGAATCAGTGGGAATGGGGGGGAAGGCATAAAGGAACTTCCCCTCCCAAGAAATGCGGACAGCGTCCGCTCTCCATGCTAGAGGGGAGTGGGTTTTTAAGCAAAACGTCTGCAGTTGCCTGTTCTGGGGGAAAGCAAACAGGTCTATTTGTGGAGCACCCCACCGGTGGACTACGTCTAAGAAGACCTCCCTATTCAGCCTCCATTCGTGCTGAGCCGAGGAGGTCCTGCTCAAGAGATCTGCTTGGCAGTTGTCCTGTGAGGGGATGTAGTCCACCTGCAGGACTAAGTTGTGACAAGAGGCTAGGTCCCATATCAGCAGGGTTAGTCTGCACAACTGATAGGCCTTTGTTCCTCCCTGTTTGGTGAGGTACCACATCACCATGGTGTTGTCAGTCACAATCTGGAGCACCCCTGGAACCAGAAGGAGAGTGAAGGTCTTCAGAGCTAAGAAGACCGCTGTCATTTCCCGGATACTGATGTACTTGGCCTGAAGAGAGGGATGCCACTTTTCTTGAATCCTGTAAGAAGCTAGGGTTGCTCCCCAAGCTGAATCTGAGGCATCTGTATGCATTACTTGGAGGGGGGGTTGTACTGGGAGCCCTGGGTTTAGTTGGACTTGCTGGATCCCCAGCTGATTTCTGTTTTTAGACAGGGAAGCAGGGGAATGACTTGCTCTAGGGGATGTAGGTGATGGGACCAGATGTTTTTGCGGTACCACTGTAGCTTGCGCATGTGCATTCTTGCCAGTGGTAGCATGGGGATGGTCGCTGCCATAAAACCCAGGAGACGGAGAAATTGCCTTGCCGTCACCTTTTGGGATAGTAGGGCTTCCTGGGAGTGGGAAGTCAAAGAAAGAACCTTGTCCTGTGGGAGAAAGGCCCTCATTTTGTAAGTTCTGATTCTGCAGCCTAGGAAAATATTGTCACGGCCTGGGATCAGGGAGGATTTAGGGAGGTTACTGGTGAACCCTAGATTCTGCAGAAGGGACATGGTGAAATGTAGATGCTTTGATAGAGCATCTCTGGACTCTGCCAGAATCAGGATGTTGTCCAGATATGGGTAAATCTGTATACCCTGAGTTCTGCAGAAGGCAACTGCTGGGGCTAGGTACGTTGTAAAGACTCGGGGGGGGGGGGGCTGTGGATAAACCAAAGGGCAAGGCATTAAACTGAAAATGAGAGGCAGGTCCAGAGAAACGCAGGAACTGTCTGTGGGAATTCCTGATGGGTATGTGTAGGTAGGCCTCCTTTAGGTCCAGGGTGGCAATGAAAGCACTTACTGGAATTAGAGGCAGCAGGGTGGAGAGAGAGAACATTTTGAAGGAAGGTACCTGAAGGTGAAGATTTAGATAGGACAGGTCTAAGATGGGCCGCCAGGGGCCATCTTTTTTGGGGACCAGGAAAAGACGGGAGTAGAAACCCTTTCCTTCCTATCCTGGGGGAACAGGTTCTATGGCTTTAAAAGGTCTGACAGAATCTATGGCATGAGATAGGCCTGTTTTTTTTTGGGGGGGGGGATACCTTTTCTGAGTGCTTTGTTCTTTCCAGGATAGGAAGTACCCTTTTTGGATAATGGTTAAGACCCATTGGTCTGTAGTGATGGATGCCAAAGGGGAAGACAGTGGGAAAGGTGGGCCGAGAGGTGTAGGTGGGCAAGACAGTCCCCGCATTACTGGGGCTTCCTCTGTCCTGAAAGGATTGTCTGGGTTGATGTGGTGGAGCAGAAGGTCTGGAGGTGATAGGTCTAGCTCCTCTCCTAGACCTGGAAGAGGAGGCAGAGAGGGTTGAGGGTTACGTCTCACAAAGGTGACCTTAGCAGGGTAGTTCCTATAATACTTGAGGATGGGAGACACCAGAAGATGCCTGAGATGTCCTGCGATTCTTTGCTTTTTTCCTGCGGATTTGTAAAAAGGTCTGCAGATTGTTTACCGAAAAGGACATTGTGGTCCAGAGGGGTGTCCAAGATCTCAGACTTGAAATCCTCAGGGGAGGTTCTGGAGTCTTAGCCATGAGTACCTCCTGAGGACAGAAGCAAATGCTGCAGACCTGGCAGATGCTTCAGCAGCATCACAGCTGCATCTGATGGAATGCCTGGCTACCTGTTGGGCCAAGGAAAGTTTGGAGGTAATGTCAGTCTTAATGGGACTGTCAGACAAAGATGCCAGCATGAAGGAGGCTTGAGAGACCAAGTCTAATGCATACTTGGTCATGTGGGTCTGATAATTTATGGCTCTGAAAGCCAAAGTGGCAGAAGTGTATACCTTTTTCCCATCCTATCCATATACTTGCTATCTTTATCTGTGTGTAGGAAGAAGGCAGCAGTCTAGATTGCTTATCTGCAGTGGTGGCAAACACAGCTGGGTCCACAAAGGGTGGTTTAACCAGGAATTTCTGGTCCTCTGGTACTTTATATTACTGGTCAGGATGCTTATGGGCCAGAGGCTGAGAGTCTGGGGCCTTACAAGCTGAGATGAAGGCATCCAAGTAAGTAGGCAGAACCGGGGGACCACCGAAGAGGAGGGTAATTCTACCTGCAGCAGCTCAAAAAAACTTTTTTTGGGCGACAGTCATTTGGGATGTATCCCACTTAAAGTAATCCTTCATCTTGGTTATGGTCTCACCAAACGTAATATCCTCAGGAGGGGATTCCCCTTCCACAGATTCCTTATCAGGAGAATAATATTCCTGAAGGGAAGCAAAAGAAATGAACTTTTCAGAGGATGAGAAGGAAGAATTATGTTCTTCTTCCCTGACTTGAGGGGTCATGGGTGTGAGGGAAGAGGCAGAAGCAGGCCTAGGGCTCAGAAGAGGAAAAGTGGAGGTGGCTAGAGACTGAAGGCCTGTGGGCCATAAAGGCCTGCATGAGAGAGGAGGTGAAGGCCTGCCAATCTGGTGTGGCTTCTGTAGAGGAGTACGTATGTTTAGTTTTCTGCTTCTTTTTGGCCTGGGAGGAAGTAGAGAGTGGCCTGGCATCGGGTTTGGATAGTAACACATCCGACATCTGGATCCAGGCTGGATGCACCACTGAAAGTGGTTTCCCCTCGACACAGACGGTAGTTGATGTCTGGATAAGCTCCGAGGACATGCTGGTCATTGGCTGCAAAACTGCTTCCTCAAGGGACATCGCTACAGTCGACAGATGCGCCGAGCACGCCTCAACCCCTAAATGAGCAGTTGCGGGGTGTCTGGAAGCGGAGCGGCAGGCGATGAAGGCTTAGGAAACTTGGCCTTCTTGTGCAGAGGTTCAGGGTGCGGCCGCTGATGCAGGATCCATTCTAAGGGCTAACCGCTTAAGGCGCTGGTTCTCCAGGTAGAGGTTTAAAGTGGCCAAATGGCTGCGCAGGGTCTTGGGCACAAACGATTGATAAATTGTGCAGGAGGATTGATCGTGTTCCCAACCTAGGCAAAAAACATCTGTCATGGGAGTCTTTATGGGGTTGCAGGTGCCTGCATTGGCACTTTCCCTTTTTTCCTGACATCAGCTAAAGGCTACAACAACCAAGCATAAGCAATAATAATCAGCAAAAAATAAGAAAAATAGAAACCCAATGGGTCACTTATCTTTAAGATGTGATGTCTGTGAAAAGGGGATTGTATGATGCGAATGTCATTTGCGGCTGAAAAGGTCTGAGGACTGTGCATGCAGATGTCACATTTATGGCCCTGGTTTATGGCCCTATGTGGGACGTCCCACACACATTGCAACAGCCAAGCTGAAGCTTTTGTACAAGAGCCGACATACAAGTTGCCTGAGGGCAGAAAATCCCACATCTACAATACTGCAACATAGGAATAGAAGGACATTCTCAGTTGTCTATGTACGTCTAAACAAGTGCAATTTATATTCACCCCTGTTCTGAAAATTTTGGAAGAACAAATGTAAGTTAATCGTCTGGTTGATATTAGTCTCAGAAGCCACCTTGGGGAGAAAGGATGGATTGGTACGCAGTGACACCCTGCCCTTATGGAAAACCATATATGGAGCTTTGATAGACCATGCTTGAAGTTCTGAAACCCTCCTAGCAGAGGTGATAGCTACTAGGAAGGCCGTTTTCCAAGATAAAAATTTCAGGTCTACTGACACAGCCAGCTCAAAAGGATGGAGCAACCAGAGCCTGTAAAACCAAAGTCAGGTCCCAAGGAAGGGTAGGATCCTTCACCGGGGGTCTTAAAAGAAAGGTACCTTTAATAAAGGTTTTACAAAGTTTAGAGAATGCTAAAGAAACCATGTTCTCCCCAATTTGAAAGTTGGAAAGGGCAGCCAACTGAACTTTCACAGTAGAACAGCTAGCACCTTGATGAAATATATATGCCAAGAATGCAAACACCGACTAGGACAGGAGTTGTGACAGAGTCCAGATCCCTTTAAGAAGCCCAGATGGAAAAACACTTCCATTTACTGCGGTAAAGCTTCCTGTAGATGATTTGTGAACTGCCACCAGAATAGTCTTGACCGGAGAGGATAAACCGGGAGTCCTAGCTATCACGGGAACTGGAGCAGCCAAGCAGTGAGCTAAAAACTGTCCAGGTTTGGATGAGGAAACCCTGAGGGGTGAGAGAGGAGATCCGGAGTCAGATCTAAGATCCATGGAGGAACTAGAAGATGAGACAAGAGGAAGGGAAACCATACTTGGCGAGGTCAAAAAAGGGCAATGAAGATCACTTTGCTCCCCAGCCTGCGATCCTTCTGGAGGAACTTTGAAATAAGAGGCAACGGGGGGGTGTAAGCATAGAGAATACTGGGAGGTCAGACATGAACTAGAGCGTCTCTGGGGGACTCCCCCTGCGGAGGGGTTCTGAGCAAAGAACTCACTGCACTTGCGTGGGAAGGCGATGCGAAGAGATGGCAGCAAGGCCAACCCCACACGAAGAAGATCTGCTCCGCTACCAAAGGATTCAGAAACCACTTGTAAGACATCAGAAAAGTCCTGCTCAGTTTGTCCGCCAGCATGCTGAACCATTCTGGAATGTGCATTGCTACCAGAAACCAGCTGGTGGAGATCGCCCATTCCCACACTCTCATGGCCTAGCAACAAAGGGGATAAATCTGGCTCCTCCCTGCTTGTTGATGTACCAGACTACTGACATGTTGTCTGACTGTATTGCAACAGTTCCCAGAGGGGGAAAGGCATGAAGGATCTGCAATGCTAAAAGGACTGCCCTAATCTCTAGGACGCTGATATGCAACTTAAGCCTCATTAGGGGACCATGTGCCTTGGACTGTCCTTCCCGAGCAATGTACCCCATCCTAGTTGGGAGGCTTCCGTGGTCACCGTAGCTTGGGGAGGAGCTGCAATAAATGGGCGTCCCTCGGCCAGTTCCAAGGAGTGCATCCACCAGAGGAGGGACTCCCTGCCAGCCCTGCTGATGCGTACTGAATGCGTCAATGGTAGCTCTAACCATGACCATTGGACTGCTAATGTCCACTGTAGAACCCGCATATGGGTAATTGTGGCTGCCATGGAACAAAGAGTTTGTCCCACCGTCTCTGCTGACGGGAGATGTGACTGAATGATCAAGGACACATGGAGTCGTAAGCTCCGAATTCTCTCCGGGGTTAAAAAAAAACCTTCATTTGGAAAGTGTCTATCCTTGCTCCAATGTACTCTAGAACCTGGACTGGGATATTGATTCTCAGATGGCCTGACAGCTTCGAAAAGTAGTCTCTGGCTTGACAAAGTAGGCGCTTGATCGGAGCAACAAGCAGCCAATTGTCCAGGTACAGGAAGACCTGTATTCCCTAAAGCCTCAGGCGAGCCGCTACAACTGCCATGACCTTGGTGAACAACCTGGGGGCTGTGGTGAGACAGAAGGGTAGGGCTCGAAATTGATAATGACTGGCCCCTAGCCGGAAGTGGAGGAACCTCCTGGAGCATCTGTGAATCTTTATATGTTAGCACACGTCCTGGAGATCTATCGAGCACATCCAGTCTTTCTCCTGCAAGTAAGGCAGGATGGACTGCAACGTGCCCATCTGAAACTTCTCTTTGGGAAATGACAGGTTGAGAGTGGAAAGATCTATAATAGGTCTTAGGTCCTCCGTCTCTGACACCAAAAAGAACCTGAAGTAGATGCCCAATCCGGACTGGTTGTGGGGGACAGGTTGGATAACTCGTTTCTTTAGCAGCTTGTCTATTCTGAGTGCTGCTACCTCCCTTTGCACAGGTGGTACATCTGGGAGGTATTTTGGTGTAAGAGGAAATTTCAAAAAGGGGATGGAATTGCTTCTGGATATGATCTGAAGAACCCAACGGTCTGTTGACACGGACTCCCATGCCGTTAGGTGCAATGAAAGACAATCCTTGACTGCCTCCTGAGCAGAGCAGTCGGGCAACCCCTCAGGACTGCTAAGCAGGCCTGTCCTAGAACGGTTCTCAGACCCCATGTTCCTTGGACTCCCCCCTCTGCCTCTGGGCTGGCATCTATCAAAACCTCCTCTGCCTCTGGAGGAAGATGAGTCCTGAACATCCCAGAACTACTGAAACTTCTGGAACCACATCTTCTTTTGCCCTCGCTGATAACTGGAGAAGGATCTTTGAGGGTTAGTGAAGCGGAGCCCGACGGCAGACAGTGTCTTCCCGTCCTTTTTGCTCTGGACCAACATCTCGCGGTCTTCCTGAACAAGGAAGAACCATCATAAGGGGCATTCCCAAATGACTCCTTAAAGAGCTCTGTGAACTGATAAAGCCTGAGCCAAGCATGACGCCTCATGGCAACGCTAGACACTGCTGCCCTTGCGGCTCCGGTGGCATATGAAAGGAGGCACATGGACATGTTAGAAACCGCTTTTAGAGTGCATATTCGTGTGGAGAATGTGCGCTTATCCTCCGGCAACATGGATTCCAGGGATGCCTCAGCTAGCTCTCTGACAAGGCTGCACTGCAATCGGGTAACGTGTACTACATAATTCAGCGCCCTTATGGAAAAAGTGGTTGAAGCATACACCCACTTCCCTAGGCGATCCATCATCCTGGACTCTCGGTCGGGGGATGGACCGTAGAACTTTCTTGAGCTAGTTCTTTCTTGGTGGCGGCTGCTACTACCATAGCATCTACAGGGGACCCCCCCACTTCGTATCAGACACTCAGACTACGGCTCAGAGCTGCTCGGGTCTGAACTAGTCGGATCCGACATGCTCAAGGTAACGGCCCGCGTTGAGGTACAAGGTACCATCAGCGCCTACCCACCGACTCAGAGACCTTTCAGATCCAAAAACTCTGACACTGGGGGTCGGATCGGAGAAGGAGTTATACGAGTGAAAAAGGGAAGTGAGCTCCCCGCTCCAGAGGGAGAGGGGGGCTGGCAAGACTCCCATCTGCATCTGGGTGCGAATGAATCTTCACATCATTTTGTCTACATCCGCTTCACTCAAACCTCTGGTGGAACGTGAAGATGAGGCCACTGACGCCGACCTGGAAAGTCGGTGCACAGAAGCTCTGGATGAAGGTCTGGGTTCCTCCGGCTCCAGTGAAAATTTAAGTGACTGCAGCCAAGGAGTGCTAGGCCTAAAAATAGCCTGCAGTTTTTGTGGAGGACCCGATGGACCCAACCGGTCCAGCGATCTCTTCTTCGCCTTGTCCCTGCCCTGTTTAGCAATGTCACCTTCCACAGGCCTCTTGTCAGGAGGGCAGGTCCCGGCCTGGGAGGAAGATGAAGGGGGAGAAGAGAGTCACAGCCGTGACTGCAGTAGTCATGGTGACAGTCGCCCCTGATGCAGGAAGTAGCCCCTTCATAATAAGTTTGGACTTGTGGTCTTTCAAGGCCCTATAGTTAAAGCCTGCACAAATCTGACAGGTGACAGGCCCCTAAGCACACAACGCACAGTGTGGCAACACTCTTGTGCACTTCCTTAAAATAGGTTTAGCGTGCTCAGACATACTAGAAAAAAGGAAGAAACGGTCTTTACCCGACCCAACCACACACACACACACACACACACACACACACACACACACACACACACACACACACACACACACACACTACCTAATGAGGAGGGGCGAGAGGAAACTACTGCACTAACTAAATTTTATGCACAACGAGGTAGGGGGGAAAGAAGGGAAAACCTGACCTAACTCTACCAGAAAATAGACTCACTTACACCGAAAATTTGCTTTAGACACACTCACCACACCTGGCGCTCCAAGACCACGATGCTAGGCTAAGCCACAGCAAACGAGATCTGAGGGAAGGAAGGAGATGGAGGGGTACTATGGGCAAGGGGAAGAGCTTGGAGCTCGGATCAGATGCTGGTGAAGCTGCCATCCCGGATCTGATCTGGATCCGAATACCCAAAAGTTGAAGAACAAATTAAGTAAACTACTTCAAATTTATCTTCTACCCTGTCAGGTTAACAATAGTTAAGTGGGGGTGTATGGTGGTTCCCCACTCTAACTGTAGAGGTCCACTTCCAGGGGCACCACTAAAGTTTTTTTTTGACCATGATATGGAGCATGCAAAACCAATGCTACCTGGGCTAGAAGGGTGCTAATGGATTACATTAAGTCCATCCTCCCTGATCTTTTGAAGTACGTTAGGGATGACCAGTACAGGAGAGAAGGTGTACAAAAATACACCTGTCCAGGGAAAGGAGAAAGCTTCTGTCTTCCAGGCCCTGGAAGCTGGGATACTTCTAACCTGCTCCTGTCTGAAGCAGATGGCACACCTCACTTGTTTGAGAGTCTGTGGAACACTGATCTTTTTTATAGCATTCATTTGTGTGGGTCTATCATTGATCTGCTCAGGTGATCTGCCAAACTGTTTTCTGTTTCTGGAAGGTTCTATACAGGAAGACAAAGTCACTTCTCCTGTGCTATCTTCCAAAGAAGGATGGCCACCAAGCACAGGAGGTAGGAGTGTGTACCCACCTCCACCTGTTCACTGGCAGTGGTTGATTTCTGCTGTATCATCTCTTGAAAATACTGGAATAGGAAGACAATCATGCCCTCCAACAGTCTTTCTGCAACTTGGGAGGCCAGCTGTGCTACTAGAAAGGCTACTCTGGAGAGGGAGGGAACATGGATTTTTCAGACTGAAAACCCCAGACTGGTCAGGGAGTGCAAGCTCAAATGGAGTGAGATATTTAGTTGGATTCATGAAATTTACTCAAACTTCCTGAATGTAGATTGACAAAACATAGACATCCAGAAGGTCAAAAATCAAATATGAAACCAGTAAAACATATTTTTTTAAAAGGGAACAAGCCCCTCCAACACCCACCGGACACTACCTACATATAATAACTCAGGGATCACACTACAGTGGGGAAAGGGCCAATTCCCTGATCCCTGCTGTCCTGTGCTCTCTCTCAGTTGGTTCCCCGATCATCACTATGCCACAGCATTCTGGATGTTGATGTTTCTTCACTCAACATTCAGGACATTTGAGGTAATGACATGCTCCAATTTAGTTTCTCCATTGTATCTGCCTGAATGAGGCAGTTGTCCAGATAAAGGTAAATGTGGACACCCTTTGTCCTGCAAAAGGCGAATACCTGAACTAGTCGTCTGATGAAAACTCTTGAAGCAGTAGGCAAGCCAAATGATAAGGCACAGAACTAAGAGTGAGTACCCCCTGCCCTGAAGTGAAGGTATTTCAGTGTTCTTTCACAATGGGAATATGTAAGTAGGCATTCTTCAGATCCAGTGTGGCCACAACTGCCTGTGGGAAAATCTTTGCGAGAAACTTAAGTTAGGTATGCATTTTGAATTTTGGGACAATTGGAAACTTGTTCAGCTTTGAAAAATCTAGAATGGTCTTTCCTTTCTTGGTATTGAGGAATAACCAAAAGAACCCTTACATAGTCTTTGAATGGGCATATTTTGTGCAGCCTTAGTCTAACAGAACCTGTATTTGGACCTGTGCCTCCCGAAGCTGCCCTTTTGAAACTTAGGGGATACCTATACTGAACTGCATCTTGTATCCTGATCTTATGATGTTGAGAACCCATCCGTCTTGGGTAACAACTAGACAAATGTTGAGGAAGAGGGAGAACCTGCCCCATCACCCTGTGGGGACAGCACAGAAGCCTAGGTTGGGGTAGGGAGGGGAACAAGGAGGTGCTTTTCTGAATCACAGCTATGGCCTGCTGGTACCCCCCCTCTAGGTCTTGAGCTTAGGGTCAGCTTGCCACCTTCTTGGCTCTTTGTTTCTCTTGCTTTCCTGCTCTTGGACTCTGGCTGAGAGACAAGAAGGACTACATCTCAGTATGGTAGCTCCTACTAAATCTAGACAGAGGGACTTGCAGAACGTCCTTGACTAGAGTCTGCATAGCTCTTAGGCTTTAAATGCAGTCTTTTAAAAACACTTTGAACCCCAAATCCTAAGAGGAAATCCTTGTTTAAAGAGACTTCTAGAATTTCTACTTTGACATGGTCAAGCAGGAATTGCTCTCTCAACCAGTCATGTCTCCTAATAACTAACCCTGTGGAAGATGCCTTGCTTGATGATTCTAAAACATCGAAGCCGCATCACAAAGTGTGTTTAGCAACCTATCTAAAAGGTACTGCTGCGCAAGTCTAAACTTTTTTTGTAGAGGCTTATCTTCTACATTCTCAGGTTTCTGCTTCATTCTACCCGAGGGATTCTTGAAATATAACTATACGAAACTGACAATTTAAGGCTCTCGTGGCCAGGGCAGCCAAAGTATGGACTTTCTCCCCAAATATATCAACAGTTCTACTCTCCCCATCATTTTGTAAGGGATTCTTAGAGGTGCAGCTCTTGGCTTCCTGGAGTCTGACGAGATCACCTCAAGATCCACTGCAGGATTCCTGTAGAGGTGTTTGTGATATTCAAAGATTCTACAGAATCAGATTTCTTGGGGGCTGGGGGTCCTGCAGTTAGGCCTGGGAGAGCTGAGGCCCAAGCAGCATGGGTTGGGGCAAGCCAAAAGCAGCCTTCTAAAGTTTTTGACTTGGGCCAAATCTTGGTCATCTCATTGGAAGGGAAAAGCAGAGGCCTCAGGCAGCCCTGACTTGCATTCAACCTGCTGTGATCAACACTCTGGCACTACTGTGGGGAGTACTGCCCCTCCCAGATGTTTGTAAGCAGGAGTTTTAGCCCAACTGGACACTGATAGGGCCAACATGGTGGCCTCTCCAGGAATCTCTGCAGCAAAATACCGTATTAACTAAGAAAAGGATGAACAAGCATACAGGCAAAATCCTGTTTGTGGAAGTAAAAAGACAGCCAACATTCAGGCCAGTATGGAAAGAGTCCTAGAGCAGAACTGTTTTGCTGTCTGTTGCGGCTGAAAGCAAACAGATCCTGAAAGACACCAGTGTACAAATTTAAAATGTGAAGGTCTGTCCTGGTTCTGTCCAGCTTGTCTGCAATACTGGTATTTTCTGAATGAAAATCAGCTAGGAGGAACAGACTGTACTGAGACACAGAAAGTAAGCTACCACATCTATTCTGGAAAGTGAGTAGGAACTTGTTTCTCCCCATTTGTTAATGTACTACACTGAAATTACCTAGGGCCTGGAGTCTAAAAAAGAAGTTATGTACTCACCATAACGTTCCATCTGAGTAGGTAACCTCATTTGTCAGCAACCTGTGGGTATCGGATCCATCCTGGATCTGAGCTGGCAGCTTACCAAGCTAGAGATCCGAGCTCCAAGTTCCTCCCCCTTACCCATAATACCCTGCTACCTCCCTCAAGTCCTCAGATCGAGTTTGCCCAATTATCAAACAACATCCAGAAAAACAATACCTGAATATCCTAACCTGATGCATAACAGAACTAAAACATTCTATCATTCAGGTAACAAAAAAAAAGGTTAGGGGGAAGGAGGGGGGGTCGGTTGCTGACAAATGAAGTTACCTACTCAGATGGAACGTTATGGTGAGTACATAACTTCTTTATCTGAAGTAGTTAACTTCATTTGATCAGCAACCTGTGGGACAGAGTCTCCAGCTACCAAAAACTTGGAAGGTCCTCAAGGACGAATATTCCGGAGCACTGCAGAGCCAAAGGCTGCCCTCCCTCTGGATATCAGATCTAGCTTATAGTGCGAAATGAAGGTATGAGAAGAAGCCCAAGTGGCCGCAAAACAGATGTCATCCAAGGGAACTCTTGACCAAAACACGGCAGAGGTAGCCATAGAACAGGTAGAGTGAGCATGAACCCCCAAGGGCTCCGGCCGACCAGAAATTTTGTACATAAGCAAGATACAGTGGGATATCCATCTGGTTAGAGTTACCTTCGTAACTGGTTTACCCAAGGATGGCTTAGCAAACGAAACGAAAAGCTGCAACGACTTGTGAGAGGCAGCCATCCTGTGCAAGTAAAAGCGCAATTGTCTATGCACATCTAACGAATGCAGTCTGTACTCCCCTTTGTTCTGATAGTTAGGGAAGAAAACAAGCAAATTAATGGATCGGTTGATATTAGCCTCGGAAGCCACTTTAGGTAAGAAGGAAGGATTAGTCCTGAGAGATGCCCTGTCCTTATGGAAGACCAGATATGGGGGTTTTGTACAAAGGGCCTGAAGTTCAGACAACCTTCAGGCTGAAGTAATAGCAATTAAAAAAGCAGTTTTCCAAGATAAAAACTTTAAGTCAACAGAAGCTGCAGGCTCAAAAGGTGGACCAGTTAGAGCCTGAAGAACTAAGGTTAGGTCCCATGGAGGAACCGCATTCTTGACAGGAGGTCTTAAAAGAAAGGTGCCCTTTAAGAAAGTCTTACAGATCTTGGTGGAAGCCAAGGGCCCAAGATTGTCCCCGATGTGGAAGTGGGAAATGGCCGCCATCTGAACCTTCATGGTAGAACTGGCTCCTTGATGGAAAATGTGAGATAGAAATTAAAGTACTGCTGGAATGGGAGCCGTAAAAGGGTCCAAATCCGTATGTCGGGCCCAGATGGAAAAACGTTTGCATTTACTGTTGTAGACCTTCCTGGTAGAAGGCTTATGCGCTGCCACCTGGATGGATTTAACAGGAGACGAGATACCGGAAGTCCTAGCCACTAACAGAACTGGATCAACCAAGCTGTGAGCTTGAGGTCATCCAGATTCGGAATTTCCAATCCCAAAGGCTGAGAAATCAGATCCGGAATGGGATCCAAGATCCAAGGAGGAGCTATGAGGTGAGACCGTAGATACGGCAACCAGGTTTGACGGCCAGAATGGGGCTATGAGGATCCGCTTGCTCCCCAACTGACTAGCTTTCTGCAGGAATTTTGTCATTAACGGGATAGGAGGATAAGCATAAAGAAGACCGGATGGCCAAGCAAGAACCAAAGCGTCTCTGGGGCTCTCCCCCGGCGGGGGAATTAGAGCGAAAAACTCGCTGCACTTGGCATTCGAAAGCAATGCAAAGAGATCGCAGCAAGGTTGACCCCATCTGAAGAAGATCTGTTTCGCTACTAAGGGGTTCAGAGACCACTCGTAAGGCAAGAGGATAGTTCGACTCAGCTTGTCCGCTAGAATGTTGGATCAACCAGGAATGTGCGTTGCTAGCAGAAAATGGTTGGTGGACATCGCCCACTCCCAAACTCTCATTGCCTCTCGACAAAGAAGGTAAGACCTGGTCCCCCCTGTTTGTTGATGTGCCAGACCACTGACATGTTGTCTGTCTGAATTGCAATAGTCCCCGGAGGAAGAAGGGCATGGAGAGCCTGCACCGCTAGAAGCACCACCCTCATCTCCAGAACACTGATATGCAGAATGGTCTCTATTGGAGTCCACGTGCCTTGGACAGTTCTGCCCATGCAATGCCCTCCCACCCCAGGCGAGAAGTGTCCGCGGTCACCGTGGCTTGGGGTTGAGGCATCAAAAACGATCGCCCTTCCCGAAGCTTTCGGGAATGGAGCCACCAACGTAGGGCATCCCTGCAAACTCTGCTGAGGGGAATCAGGAAGTCCAAAGGATGTCAAAGGATGGACCACTGGACCTGTAGGGTTCATTGAAGAACAGTCATGTTCAAGCTGGCTAGTGGTGAAAGGTTGATAGCAGCTGCCATGGACCCTAGGGCTCTCAGGACTAATTCCGCTGGTGGGACCGGTGATTGCAGAAGTGCTAAGACATTGAGATTTAAGGTGCGGAGTCTGTCTGCTGTCAAAAAGGCCTTGGACTGAAGTGCGTCTATTCTGGCCTCTATGAAATCCAGGACCTGAACAGGGTGAAGGGATGATTTTTTGTAATTTATGGTGATCCTCAACTGACAGGCCAAGAGTAGGAAGCAATCCCTGGCCGAGCATAGCAGATGCCTGGTGGGGGCGTCGAGGAGCCAGTCCTCCAGGTAACGAAAGACCTGTATTCCCTGTAGTCTCAGGTGGGCCACTACAACTGACATGACCTTGGTTAACACCCTGGGGGCTGTGGTGAGGCCAAAAGGGAGGACCCTGAACTGATAATGACTGGCCCCCAGTCGAAAGCGGAGGAACCTCCTGGATCGCCTGTCCATGAGAATGTAGTAGTACGCATCCTTGAGGTCTATGGAACACATCTAGTCGTTCTCCTGCAGGAGGGGGAGAATAGATTGAAGAGTGACCATCCAGAATTTCTACTTGGCAATGACCAGGTTCAAGGTTGACCAGTCGAGAATTGGTCTCAAGTCCCCCGTTTTTTTTGGCACCAAAAAGAACCTGGAGTAATTGCCCGACCCGGACTGTCCTAGGGGGACGCGCTGGATGGCCTTTTTTCTTAGCAGCTCCTTTATTTCTGAAGCCGCCGCCTCCCTCTGACTTGGTGGAACATCGGGGAGACGCCTCAACCCAGGGGGAAGATTTATGAAGGGGATAGAATAACCTCTGGATATTATTCGGAGCACCCAGCGATCTGTAGTGATGGACTCCCAATGTGCTAGATGTTCTGAGAAATGCCCCCCCCCCCACGACTGCCTCCAGAGAGGAGCAATCAGGCAACCCCTCAGGGTTGCTGCGTGTGTCGGTCAGAGAAAGGTTCCTTCGACTCGAAATTCTTCAGCCCCCCTCTGCGCCGGCATCCACCTTGTCCTCCCCTGCCTCTGAAGGACGAAGGGTCCGGAGCGGGACAGGACTGCTGAGACTTCCGGAACCACATCTTCTTTTGTCCTCTCTGGTTCCTAGAAAAGGACCTTTGAGGAGCCGAGAAGCGGATTCCGATGGCAGACAGCGTCTTCCCGTCTTTCTCACTCTGTAGCAGCATATCACAGACGGTCTTGCCAAACAGTGTAGAGCCATCAAAGGGAGTGTTCGCGAAGGAAGCCTTGAAGGGTTCCACAAAGTCGGAGCCAGGCATGCCGCCGTAAGGCGATACCTGCTCCGCTGGCTCTAGCCACCCCCTCCGTGGCATGGGAGAGAAGCCGCATAGAAGTGTTGGATATCGATTTTAGAGTGGCCATGCGAGCTGAGAAAGTTAATTTGTCCTTGGCCGCCATGGACTTCGGGGGAGACCCAGCGTACTCTTTTATAAGATCCTGCTGAAGCCTAATCACGTGTGCCAAGTAATTCAGTGCCATTATGGAAAAGGTGGCTGAAGCAAAAATCTGCTTTCCGATGTGATCCATCGTCCGAGACTCCTTGTCAAGGGGGTTGGACCGAGGAATTTTCCTGCGCCAGTTCCTTCTTGGTGGCAGCCACCACCACCATGGCATCTACCGGGGAACCTTTACTCCACAATGGTTTGTCTGTGGGGGGGCTAAGGATTTTGTCTGGTCTTCTAGGGATTGGCTCCACAGTGTCCGGCTACTTCCATGCCCTGGTAGTAATTAGGTCTACCAGGGGGTCGGACGGAGGGGACACCCAAGAGGTAGATGGGCCTGCGTCAAACACCTCCAGAAACACTGACTCATCCGAGGAAAGCTTCTGGGCTGACCACCCCCCTCTAATGCACAGCATCTCCATAATGTCTCCAAAGGAGACGTCCTCGGGGGGGGGGGGTTACCTGGGGGGAACCTTCCCCTTCCTCCAAGTCAGTGTCTTCCGTGAGGGACTTGGGGGGGGGGGGGGGTCCAAGTGCCTCCTCTTACACTTTCGTTTGTGAGGGACCTCCTCGGCAGGACTGTCCGAGGAGGGCTTACCAACGGGGTCATGCTCCTCTGCAGGAACTAGCTGGGGCATAGACGCAGGCTGTCTCTGGGGCCGGATGATGGAAGACAGGCCCATCTGCGAGGGAATGACGGGTGGATCTGTAGCACGAACAGGGGACCTCGAACCCTTCGAGAGCACCCTCTCCACCACGTGGAACGCCAAAGGTGAACCACTCTCCCTGGGATCAGAGAGCAGCACCCTCGGATCCGACGTGTGGACCGGCGCCGGAGCCAAAGCGATCGGACCTGAAAGGGAATTGTGCTCCGACAGTATCGGAGCCTAAGACACATTCACCCCTGCAGATCCAAAGCTCAGCTCTCGGCCCCGAGAGCTCGGATCCAAAAAAGGACCCGATAAACTTGAGGGTAAGGTCGGCGTGGAAGTCGCGATTACTATCGGCGCCGACTTCCCGGCTCAGAAGCTTCTCGGATCCGACAGCTCCGAAACCCGATAATGGATCGGAGAAGGAGCAATGGGGGCAAAGAAGGGGGCCGAGCTCCCCCCCCCGGAGGAGGGGGAGGCAAGACCACTCCCATATGCATCTGGGCCTGTAGGAAGCGACGCATCATCCGGTCCATGTCTGCCTCGTAGACCGAGAAGAGGTCGCCGAGGCCGCCTGGACGACCTCGAAGGTGTCCGGGACTCCTCCTCTGGCTCTGGAGAAAAACGAGGGGAACGGAGCAGAGAGGGGGAGGACCCGGAGACCTTCAAGGGGGAACAGAGCTGCTTAGCCGGCAGGTCCGAAGAGGCTGAGTCAGCCCGCCGCTTGTGACTCTTATGCATTTCTGTCTCTGTCTCTCTCCCTCTCTCTATGTCTCTTCTCTTTTCTAGCAGAGTCCTTCTCTCCCTGGGATACAGTGGGAGGTTGAGTCCCAGCCAGGGGAGGGGGAACTGACTGAACAGCCGCGACTGGCACCACTGAGGGAGAGGAGGAAGAAGTAGAATCCGTGGGTAAAAGACCTGCTAGGATTAACTTGTTCCTCCTGTCCCTCAGAGCCCGGGGGTTGAAGGCAGCACAAATCTGGCAACCTGATGTTAAATGTAAAATCCCAAGGCAAAGAACACACTAAGTGTGGCCATCGGCTGGGGACAGCTTATGACCACACTCAAGAGCATTTGGAAAAAATGGCCTTAGGGCCTTCGGCCATGACAAACACAAGCACACTCCCTAACACACAGATAAGGGGGGAGGGGAACACACTAAGAATAAACTAAACTGAAATAAACTAATTTAAACTAAAATAAACTACCCAGGGATATAAATCGCTCACACACACACACAAAACTGCAAAATAAGGTGAAGAATTAGAGCAATTCCTACACTTTCTCTTACCTAACAGCCTAGGGCTCGTCTCTCGTGCTTATATAATCAGTGGCAAATGAGATCTGGGGACTGGAAGGGAGGTAGCAGGGTATTATGTGTAAGGGGGAGGAGCTTGGAGCTCGGATCTCTAGCTTGGTAAGCTGCCGGCTCAGATCCAGGATGGATCCGATACCCACAGGTTGCTGATCAAATGAAGTTAACTACTACAGATATTAATTTTTTTTGTTAACATTTCCTTAGTTTACAACTGTCTTACTTGATTCACAGGCCCTTGACATTCACCCTGTAGTACACCTCTTCCCCAGCAAGGTCAGAGTCCAAAGGGATACAATGAAGTACTGAATTTTTCTCATATGAATTCTGGACACAGTCATCACAAAAAAAGTAAAAGTCATGAAAATTATGATGCATGGAGTAGACTTCATAGGATATTCTTAAGAGCTTGTGCAACAGTCTGCAAAAATAAGACAGTCCCCTGAAAACTAAAAAAAAAAAATGCTTTGCAACCTTGAATGGGAAACATTAAGAACAGGCATTTTTAAATCCTCTTGGAGGTAGTGGATCCATATGAGGACAACGCAGAAGAAGAAAAAGTGAACCAAACACAGAAATGCATTTTCAATCTTTTAGAATGAAAAAGAAAGGACTAGGACATGTGTCTATGTTTCTTCTTTCATTTACACCACACAAATATTCTTGAATCAATTCTCTTCCCACTTAGAACTGGGGAAAACAGGCTCTGAAACCCTTTCATAAGCTTTAGATCCGACAGAGAGGAGAACAGAATAGTTGGAAATAATGTACAAAAGAGGAATTTCAGTCTTCAAGTGGTATCAAAGTTAAAACGAAGCCTAGATGTACTAATGCCAGCACAGAAAGAGAAAAAAAATAAACACAAGAGGACATACAGTCTGACGGTTTCCAAAAAAAAAATCTCAGCTCTTAGGAAGACCTTATGTGCTTATAGAAACTCACTACCAAAGGTTCTTTACTGCCTTTCTCAGAATGCTTGTTTTGATTACAGATTGGCAGATACATTTCAAACACTGTGCAAAAAGCGTAGCCCCCTGAAATAACTATCACCTCCCCTTTCCACAGAGGAAAGATGGAATATTAGCTCTTTATCCAGAGAAGCATACAGAATGTCAAGTTTTAACATCCTTTAGAAAATTCTGATAATGGAGCTAGGCAACTCTTCTCATCACTAGCTCCCTAACTGTCTTAGAAATAAAACCAGCCATGTCCTATGGCCCTCAAGAGGATTAATGGTTATCAGACACCCAGAGAAAAGTACAGTTGTGTAAGTAACCTTACCAAAACAGTAGAGGTTTGAATAGATTTGTGTTGCATCCTTGCACAGGATATGACCACCAGCCAGCTTTCAGAGTGTGGGATATGTGTGCCCAGCTGACACTGGCTCAAGTGCAGAGGTGGTAGGGGTCAGGGGAGGATTAAAGGGATAACAAACCTGGGTTGAGGGTTAACTGATACACCCACAAATGGAATTCCATCTTGGCAAATCCTTGAACTGGAATCTGAAAAGACAAGGACTGAATCCAGACTGATCTAAGGTAGCACTGAATTTTCCTAATGAGAAGTCTGGTACAGGAAATCACAGAATGCTGAGAAATTCCATGGCAGCAGCCTGCACAGTGGTGCAAGCAGGTAGTGTTGTCACCTTACAGCAAGAGGTTCTCCAGTTCATTTCTTGGCTGAAATGCCTTCTATGCACAGTCTGCATGTCCTCTTTGAGACTGCAGAGGTTCAATTTGCTTGTTCCAGTTTTCCCCCACATTTCAAAGACATTCAGTAGGTGGACTGGACATTAAATTGGCAGTAAGTGCGTATGTTATGGAAGAACAATCATGGCAGATGTAGCCATGCAAAAAGTGCAAACGTTGGCTTTAGATGATTGCCACTGCTGAATTTACACTCCAACCCCATGATTAAAAATGAGAAAAAGTGGATGCGGCTGGATGCAGTACTAACTTCTTGGGAAGTGTCCAGTGTTGAACAGAATTGAGAGAATGATCAAAAGGTGGGCCAATGGAAATCAATCCCTGGAGGATGGCTAAGACAAAAATAGCTCTAGCCTTCGCTGCAGCCCCTATGTTACAATGCCTGGAAAAGGTGTTGTGTGGACAGAAGTCCAAATAACTGTCACTAAAATATTGTGAGCAAGAACTCCCTTAAGAAGGGCAGCATTAAGAATAGTTGTGTAAGAACTTACCATAACCTTAGATGTCCTTCTCTGCCACGGCTGCAGTATTCATAACTGTAGGGAAGTTGCTGCCTGCAGCACCGGACATCCGGTCAGTACACCAAAGTCTTAGGATCTGGGGTACATGTGGCATCTGACGCAAGAGCCATAAACAGATGTTGGCTATAAAAGTAACCCACCTCAGAATGGACTGCTGCATACAGTAGTACCCTTGCTAAGCAAGAAGGTAAAGGGAGAAAGCTTTTCAGACCCTCATGTGAGACCAGGCCAGAGGATGCCTCATGAAGGCATGTTCCTGCTGCTGAGGAAAGAAAGGAGGGATAAGTCCCATCAGGTAAATAAATAGGTAAAGAGGGGATAGGAGGGTGGGACTGAATATTGCAACATGGAAGAAAAGGACATCTAAGGTTATGGTAAGTTCTTATACAACTATTCTATGTCCTTCTATTTTCATGTTACCTGTCTGTGAAACATCCATTCGTGAGAGGGTGCAGAGGTTCTGCCAAGCATGTCTGCTACTGCATTCTCTGCTGAAGGAATGTACACTGCTTGCTGGTGGATATGAAGTGTTGAATGCTAGGGTCCAGATCTGTATGGCTAGGCTGAAAAGGGGGTATGACCTTGTCTGTCCCTGCTTGTTTATGTACCACAAGTCAGTCATATTGTCTGTGACTACTTTCAAGGTGCCTGGGAGGAGGACTGGTTGGAAGGCCTGTAATGCTAGGTAAAGGGTCCTCATTTCTTCGATGCTGAATGTGATCCCTTTGAGTGGAGGCCACTCTCCCTGTACTTTGCTTAGTTTGTGGATGTGCAGTAGGACTGACCCCTAGTCCATATTTGATGCATCTGCAAAGGCATGACCTGATTGAGACTATTTGTTGCAATCCACCATTCCAGTTCTTGTTTTCAGGCAAGGTAGGAGAGGGAGCGAAGTGTCCAGGGGGTGAGAATGTTGGTTCAAATGAGTCTTCAGTACCCACAGAGTCTTTCTCATATTGCAGCCTTGCCATAGGGAGCATGGGTTTCAGGGATGCCATGTGGTCCAGACTCTTAAAGAATTCTCTGGCTGTTAGTGACTGAAGAGTGAGGAGTATCTTGAAATAATGGGTGATGTCTTATCTTCTGGCAGGGGATGAAGGCTGCCATCTTGTCTTTTCTGATCCTGCACTCTAAGACGAACAGGTCTTGTGTAGGGATCAGGTAGGACTTTTCCTTGTTCACCATGAACCCTAAGCCTGCTAGGGTGATGATCACCTGGTGTAGGTGACGGAAAAGGGTGCGACGGTCCTGGTGCAATATTAACAGGTCGTCTAAGTATGGGTATATTTGAATACCCTGAGTTCTCCAGTGGGCAATCACTGGAGCTAGACACTTTTTGAACACCCTGGGAGCTGTGGAGAGCCCAAAAGGTAATTCAGAAAAATGAAAATGCATGGAACCTATGGAAAAACTTAGGAATTTCCTGTAGCAGGGGTGAACTGGAATGTGAAGGTAACCATCCTTCAGATCCAAATATATCATAAAGGTCTGACTTGGAATGACAGACAAGAGCAGATTCAAGGTGAGCATTTTGAAGGTATGAACCTTGAGGAAAAGGTTGAGGATAGTCAGATCCAGGATTGGTCTCCAAGGGCCATCTTCCCTTGGGACCAGGAAAGTACAGTTGTGTACACCTACCATAAATGTAGATGTTCGAGTGTCTTCACTGTTGCAGTCATGACTGTAGGGTTCTCCCCTGCTGGCAGGCAGCCCCAGGTCGGCCAGAATCCCAAAGTCTGGGTCCGGCGTGGGCTGTTCAACCATGTTCCCTAACGTCAGAGCGCCAGGAATACAAAGCTGACAGCCGACGCCATCTTCTCCAGTTTTTCTTGCCCCAGATGTCAGGAGTCCCAAAATGAAAAAGGTCCCATAACCTTTGCAAATACACCTCAGAAGAATGGTGAAAAAAGGAAATACACAGAAGTAAAAACAAGAGGGGACAGGAGGGAGGGAAACCCAGACTGCAACAGTGAAGACACTCGAACATCTACATTTATGGTAGGTGTACACAAAGTACAGTTTTGTACCTACCATAAATGTAGATGTCCGAACAGGATAGCATCTGCAGTCCTTACAAATGGGTTGTCCTGTCGTCAGGCAGCCCTTCGGTCGGCCGGATTCCAAAGTCTGGGTCTGGCCTCGGCTGGTGTCGCACTTCACCCGACGTCATAGCTGCAGTTCTTCGGGTATAAAGGCATCAGCCGACGCCATTTTCCTCAGTGTTTCTTGCCCCAGATGCCAGTTGCCCTCCTGGATAGCTAATTTTTTGGATAAATGCCAATGTTTCCAAAAGGTAGAAGGCAAACACAAAAAATAAGCATGCATGTACATATATACAAACAAATACACCATAAGAAATCCCCCCCCCCCAGCTAGCTATTAGGTGGGCAAATACCCTAGGAATACCACAGAGGGGAAGGAGGGTGGGTAATCCTGACTGCAGATGCTATCCTGTTCGGACATCTACATTTATGGTAGGTACAAAACTGTACTATGTCCTTCAAGGATGCATCTGCAGTCCTTACAAATGGGTAGAATACCATAGCCAAACTAGGGGAGGAGGAAGAAGAAATTATGGTGTAGTTAGGATCCCTTGCAAAACAACAGTGGCAAACCCTGCTCGGGATCTAGAGTATAGAGGTAAGTTATAATGCTTGGCAATTGTATGCACGGAGGTCCAAGTAGCAGCCTCTATAATGTCCTTGGTAGCCACTCCTCGTAAGAAAGCTGTGGTAGTGGCTGTAGCCCTTGTAGAATGAGGCCTTATGTTCTGTGGAATTTGCTTTCCATGGTAGGAGTAACAGAATCTAATGCAATTTCCTATCCACTTGGAGATTGTCTGTTTGGAAATTGCTTTTCCTTCCCTTCCTGTTGCATATGCTACCAGAAGCTGGTCAGTTTTTCTATTGCCCTTGGTTCTGTCCAGGTAGTAGCGCAACTGTCTATGTACATCCAAGGAATGCAGCAGTCTTTCCCCCCTGTTCTGTGGATTGGGAAAGAAGGTAGGTAGGTGGATTGCCTGGTTTAGAGACACTCTGGATACCACCTTAGGCATAAATGTAGGATTAGTTCTCATGGACACTATCTTGATGGAAGATTAGGAAGGGTTGTACTGCCATTAAAGCCTGTAGTTCCAAAACCCTTCTTGCTGAAGTAATTGCCAGCAGGAAAGCAGTTTTCCAGGATAGGTGTTGAAGATCTGCTGTTGCTGCTGGTTCGAAAGGGGGGAGTGTCAATTTTTCTAGCACAAAGTTAAAGTCCCATGCTGGTAATGGTGGTTTCCTAGGAGGTTTTACATTCTTAATTCCTCTCAGAAACTGCCTGAGTAGAGGATGTGAAAAGACAGGGGGATCGAAGCTGTATTCTGCAGAAATAGCTGATGCATGTATCTTGATGGAGGAATAGGACAGGCCTGTATGGAGAAGCTCTGCCCAATACTCCAGGATGTTGGCAATGTCTACCTTTGACACATCTTTCCCCCTTTCAGTACTCCAAATGAGAAACCTTTTCAATTTTCCTGCATAGTTCCTTCTTGTTGAAGGTCTGCGGGCCTCAAGGATAATGTCTTTAACCCTTTGGGATAAATCTGGGTTAGTTGCTCTTATGTAATGTTCCAGGCAGTCAGTTGCAGAGTTTTCAGGTTTGGATGCAGGATGTTGTAGTCGCTCTGAGTTAACATCAAAGGAATCAGGGGTAGTGTCCACGTTTTCCCCCCGAGACATGCTCCTCAGTAATGGATACCAATGTTGTCTTGGCCAATCTGGAGCTATCAGAATTATCCTTGGACGTTCCTCTTTGATTTCCAGTAGTACCTTGTGCATCAAAGGAAGAGGTGGAAATGCATATGCTGTCAGGCCTTTCCAACTGAAGGATAGAGAGTCCACCTTCCAAGCAAGTGGGTGGTATGTCCTTGTACAGAATTTCTTGAGCTGGTGATTGAGTGGGGATGCGAATAGGTCTATTTGTGGCAGTCCCCATTTCTTTGTGATGGCCTTGAAGATGTCCGGGTGTAGCATCCATTCGTGAGCATCCGAGGTAGTTCTGCTTAACATGTCTGCTAGGATGTTTTCTTTTCCCGGTACAAATATTGCCTGTAACTGAATGTTGTAACTCAGAGCCATATTCCATGGGTCCAGAGCCATTCGGCATAGAGGGTATGAATGAGTGCCTCCCTGTTTGTTGATGTACCACATGACTGTGGTGTTGTCTGTCCTTATCATCAATTGGCCTTCTTGGAGGAATGGTCTGAAATTCTGGATTGCTAGTTTTACTGCCAGCATTTCTTTTTGATTTATGTGCAGGTGCAGCTGATCTGGAGTCCATAAGCCTTGTATGCACTTGTCCAGCATGTGGGCCCCCCAACCGAGGTCTGAGGCGTCCGTTGTGATGGTTTGGCTTGGTTGAATGCTGTGGAAGGACAAACCTGGGTTTGACTGGCATGCCTGAGCCCACCATAGGAACTCGTTTCAGGCATGGGATTAGTGGTATTTCGGTTTCTAAGCTGTGCCTGTGTTGCGACCATAAATTCTTTAGGTACCACTGTAGCTTTCTCATATGCAGTCTGGCATGGGGGACCAGGATTATGCAGGATGCCATGAAGCCCAAGGCCTGCAGTACTTTCCTTGCTGTTAGTTTGTTCTGCTTTGTTAATGCCAAGAAGTAGAGAGGAAGTTGTTCTTGTTTTTCTGCAGTTAGGAATGCCATCTGTTTTACTGTGCCCAACTCTGCACCCAAGAAGGTTATTGTTTGGGATGGTATCAGTCTTGACTTTTTTAAATTGACTGTGTATCCCAGGGCTTGTAGTAAGCAAATGACTCTTTGGAAGTCTTGTGTCAGCTTGTTTTTGTTGTCCGCTTGTATCAGGCAGTCGTCCAGGTATGGATAAATTTGGATTCCCTGAAGCCTGCAGTGAGCGATTACTGATACCAGGCATTTCGTGAACACTCTGGGCACAGTAGATAAGCCAAAGGGCAATGCTGAGAATTGATAATGCTCTGATCCTGCAAGAAATCTGAGGTATCTTCTGCAATTTGGTCGTATGGGGACGTGCAGGTATGCCTCCTTGAGATCTAGAGTTACCAGCCAATGCACTCCTTGCCCAGCATGGAAAGAAGTTGCTGTAGGGTCAGCATTTTGAATTTTGGAACAATGATGAATGTGTTTAAAGCGGACAGGTCGAGAATAGGCCTCCAATTTTTCTCTTTTCTTGGTACCAGGAAGAGTCTGGAGTAAAATCCCTTGCCTTGTTCTGTAGGTGGTACCCTTTCCACAGCTCTCATCTTTGCTAATTGAGCTATTTGTTTTAGAGCTTCTGTCTTTTGATTTGGTGGTAGGTTTGGCATTCCTCTTTTTACTGGTAAAGTGTGCAAATGAAACCTGTAGCCTTGGTCTATAGTTTGCAAAATCCACTTGTCTCTTGTGATATAGTGCCAGTTTTTTGAAAATAAGGCTAACTTTCCGCCTAAGGGTGCTGCTATTTGTTCCCTGGTAGGCGGAGTCAGAGCCAAGTCACTGTGATTGTCCTGTTGCAGTGGTAGTGGTTGTGTCTGTGCCTCGTTGGTTGTTGCCTTGCCACTGGCGTCCCCTGTAGGCACCACCTCTGGATTGATTTCTGCCTCTTGAACGCCTATTCCTGCCTCTCTGAGTTTTAGAGGAGTCTGGAAAGGACCAATTTTTGGAAGGCCAGTTCCTGCTAAACCTTGGGGGCTGAACCTGTAAGAAATATTTCACTGTTTGTACAGATTTTGCCTTCTCTTCCATTTTCTTCAGTACCTGTTGGGCAGGAGAACCAAATAGACTGACCTTATCCATAGGAGCATCTAATAGCTTTGCTTTAACATGATCCGGCAAGACCTGTTCTTTCAACCATGCATGCCTTCTTATAACTGTGCCAGTCATGGCTGATCTAAATGAAGCCTCCAGTGCATCATAGCCACATTTTAAGGAATGGTTACTAACCTGCTGAATGTTATTCACCATTTCTAGAACATATTTCTTATCTAAGGAATCATCAGAGGACAGTTTCTTAGTTAACTGATCAAGCATAAACTCTTGGTATTGGATCATATGAAACTGACAGTTCAAAGCTCTAGCAGAGAGTAGCAGAGGTGTATAATTTTTACCCCATCTCTCTAAGCACCTGGATTCCCTTTCAGAAGCGAGAGGGTTTTCGCTGAGGTCGAAGCTACTGCCTTAGGCCCCTGGGAGATAGTCTCAGGATCTGCAAAGGAGCCTTGTATAAATGGTGATGAGTGTCCGGGACCCTGTAGAACCTATCGGGCTTAGCAGGGGCTGGAGGTAAAGTATCAGGAGCAGTGCAAGCATCATTAAATGCATCATCCACAACAGGAAGAACTGGAGGTATAGCTAAAGGCCTATGTTGCGGTAAGTGTAAAAAGGTCCTAAGCCTTTTTCTTGAATCTGAGAAATCTTGTCCCTGCCATTGGAATTGCTCTCTCATGGCATGTAAAGTTTCCTCAAAGGAAAATTCCTCTGGTGGAGAGGCAGAAGGAATCGATTCTTCAGCATCGGAATCTTCATAAGTAGAAAAAGGAGCCTCTGGATGGTCTGTATTGTCTGTATCATCAGAAGAGTCATCTGTGGACACTGGCTCAGGGGGCTCTGCTCTAGGTCTCTTTTCTGGAGGTTGAGAGGCCCTGTCTGGGTGAGATTGGGATCCCCTTATTAAAGAGATGAGATCCTCTGCCAGAGTAAGCATTTGGGAACTGGAACTGGGCCTGTGAGAGGGGGGCTTAACAGGCACAGACTTAGAGGTTTTGGCTGCTTTAGCCCTGGCAAAGGCCTTTATAGACATGGCTGCAGGAGGCCTAGCAGCACCACGTGCTGGGGTGGAAACATCCAAAGGGATGGTGTCCGATAATTCTAGAGGAACCACATTAGTAGGTAAAACTTCAGAGGCCGATTCAACTAGGGTAGAAGGGGCCTCGGTAGTAGTCATGGATTCGGCTGAAGATTGAACCGTTTGCTCGGTTTCGCCGAAACCGAGACACTCGCGTTTGCTTAACCGTGGTTTCGGCCGAAACCGCGGACCGCGAGTGTCGGTCCTTTTCTTTGCGTTTCTTAACAATTTGAGTAGTCGGAGTATCCGACGGCATTATGTACGCAAAATCTGAGCCGAAAAACTGTTCAGCAAACTCCGACCGACGCCTAAGCGTTCGTCGGTTGAAAGAAGCACAGGCTAAACAAGCTGCTACGCCGTGGTCTGGGCCTAAACAAGGTAAGCAGTAAGAGTGGAAATCTTTATGAGGTATTTGTTTCCCACAAGTTAAACAGTTATTCACTTTTTCTGACATCGGCTGAGGCAAGAAAGAGTCCCCAACGGGTACTTAGCTTTTAGAAGTCTTGAAGTAGTATTCGGTAGTAGTAATCTCTGGATCTGACCGACCGGCACTTGCGAACAGCTTCTGCTTCGGGCGCCACGCGGCAAGAAAGACTGAGGAAAATGGCGTCGGCTGATGCCTTTATACCCGAAGAACTGCAGCTATGACGTCGGGTGAAGTGCGACACCAGCCGAGGCCAGACCCAGACTTTGGAATCCGGCCGACCGAAGGGCTGCCTGACGACAGGACAACCCATTTGTAAGGACTGCAGATGCATCCTTGAAGGACATCTGTACTATGTTCATCGTGTTTCACTGTTGCAGTCATGACTGTAGGGTAGAATCCCAAAGCTGAAAGAAAGGGAGGTGGTCATAAAGAGGAAGGGGCGGCTAAAATGCCCTGCAAGACTGCAGAGGCAAAGCCTGCCTTAGACTTAGAGTAGAGAGGTAGATTTGTAGTGCTTAGAAAAAGTATGCACTGAACTCCAAGTTGCAGCTTCAAAAATGTCCTTGGTAGGAACTCCCCTGAGGAAGGCAGCAGAAGTGGCAGCAGCTCTGGTGGAATGAGTCCGTATACTCCCTGGGATTTGCTTTCCATGGTGAGAATAACAAAATCTGATTCCATGAGCAATCCATTTAGAAATGGTCTGTTTTGAAATGGCTTTACCTTGGGAACTTGAAGCATAAGAAACAAACAATTGTTCTGATTTTCTGAAGTCCTTGGTTCTGTTCAGGTAAAAACGTAGTTGTCTGTGTACATCCAAGGAATGTAAGATCCTTTCCCCTTTATTTTGAGGAGTGGGGAAAAAGGTTGGCAAGTGGATAGTTTGATTTAAAGCCACTTTGGAAACCACCTTAGGCATGAAGGTAGGATTAGTCCTCAAAGATACCCTGTCTTGATGAAAAATAATATAAGGTTCCACAGCCATAAGAGCTTGTAACTCTGAAACTCTCCTGGCAGAGGTTAGGGCTAACAGGATAGCTGTCTTCCAAGATAAAAACTTGATGTCAGAAGAGGCAGCAGGATCAAAAGGAGGCAAGGTTAGTTTTTCCAAAACATAGCTGAGATCCCAAGCAGGAATGGGAGGAGATCTAGGAGGTCTTAAGTTCTTAGCTCCTCTGAGAAACTGTCTCATGAGCTGGTGGGAAAAGATGGGAGGGTCTGTATTAAAATGAGCAGAAATAGCAGAGGCATGTATCTTAATGGAAGAGAAAGAGAGACCCTTATGTAAGAGATCTGTCAAGTAAAGTAAAATTAAAGCAATATTAGGAAGAAGAGGATCAGAATCCTGAGCCTGCATCCAGGAACAAAATCTTTTCCATTTTCCTGCATAAGATTTTCTAGTGCTAGGACGTCTGGCTTCTAAAATGACATCCATAACCTGCTTGGGCAGTAAAGAAGAAATCAAAGGCCCTGGATTAACCAGGCCGCCAGGCTGAGAGTTCTGACATGAGAGTGTAGAACCTGACCCTGATGTTGGGACAGAAGGTTCGGAGACTGAGGTAAAACCCAAGGGGACACCAGGCATAGGTTTTTTAGAGTTGGATACCAAAACTGCTGAGGCCAATTTGGAGCCAGCAAGATTATCATCTTGGGCTTGTCCTGTTTTATCTTCAATAAAACCTGTGGAAGAAGAGGAAGAGGCGGAAAGGCATATCCCGAGAGGTTCCTCCAACTGAATGACAGGGCGTCCACTTTCCAAGCTTCTCTGTGGAAAGTCCTGGTGCAAAACTTCTGTAGTTGATGATTGAGATGGGATGCAAAGAGGTCTATGTGAGGACATCCCCAGACTGCTGTTATCATCCTGAATATTTTGGTGTCCAGCATCCAGTCGTGTGGATCCGAAAGGTTTCTGCTCAGACTGTCTGCCAGGAAGTTTTGTTTCCCTGGTAGAAACTGAGCTTGAAGATCCAGATTGCAAGCTAGAGCTGTGTTCCATAGATCCATGGCTAGTCTGCAAAGGGGGTAGGAATGAGATCCCCCTTGCTTATGTACCACATAACTGTGGTGTTGTCTGTCCGTATTAGCAGTTGTCCTGGTTGTAAAAGATTCCTGAAGGCCAATAGAGCTTTCTGAACTGCTAACATTTCCTTTAAATTGATATGCAGGTGCTTCTGATCCTTTGTCCAAAGGCCCTGCAAACAATTGCCCTGAAAATGGGCTCCCCAAGCATAATCCGAGGCGTCCGTGGTTAGAATCTGAGTGGCAGGAGGCAGACGGAAGGGTTTCCCTTTGTTTAGAGCACATGCCCTGGACCACCAAAGAAATTCCTTTTGAAGGCAAGGAAGGACGGAGATCAGTATGTCTAAACTGTGGCAATGCTGAGACCATACACTTTTAGGTACCACTGTATTTTCCTCATGTGTAGTCTTGCATATGGTACGAGAAGGATGCAGGAGGCCATGTAACCCAAAGCCTACAGGAATTTCCTTGCAGATAGTTGAGTTAGAGTTGCCAAGGTTCTGAAAGTTGAAGCCAGCTGTAATTGTTTTTCGGATGTCAGAAATGCCATCTGGGTTGTGGTGTTTAGAAGTGCACCCAGAAAAGTTATCTGTTGTGATGGTGTCAAATTTGACTTTTTTATGTTTACAGAGAATCCCAGGAACTTGAGGAGGTTCTGTACAAATTCTAGATGCTGGAGTAAGACATCCTTGCTGTCTGCCTGAATTAGACAATCGTCCAGATAAGGGTAAATTTGAATTCCCTTGAGTCTGCAGTAAGCTACTACTGGAGCCAGGCATTTGGTGAAGACCCTGGGCGCAGTAGACAATCCAAAGGGCAGCGCAGAGAATTGAAAGTGCCTCGATCCGGCCTTGAACATGAGGAATTTTCTGCGTTCCTGCCTGATGGGAAAGTGTAAATATGCCTCCTTTAAATCCAAAGTTACCATCCATGCATCTTTGGACAGCATTGGAAGTAGCTGCTGTAGAGTAGGCATCTTGAATTTTGGAATCTCTAGAAAGGTGTTCAAGACAGACATATCCAGAATGGGTCTCCTTAAGTTTTGCTTCCTTGGGACTAGAAAAAGCCTGGAGTAAAAACCTTTTCCCATCTCTGAAAGAGGAACCGGTTCTATGGCATTCATAGCCAAAAGAGCTTCCACCTGGTTTAAGGCCTCCGTCCATTGATGTTTTGGAAGGTCTGGCCATCCGCTTGGCCTTGGCAAGGTATGAAAATGGAATTTGTAACCTCTTAAAACCACATCCAAAACCCATTTGGTCTTGGGTTATTTGAGTCCAATTTTGATAAAAAAGAGAGAGTTTTCCTCCGAGAGGGGCTTCCAGGCAAGAAGTTCCTGTAGCCCAACAGAGGGAGTCATTGAGTTTGTTTCCTTTGAGATTGTGACCTGTCCTCTCCTCCCCTACGGGTGGAAGCAGTCCACTGTCTTGGTCTATAAGCAGCTTGTGTTTGAGGCCTACCTCTGGAACGTCTATATCTACCCCTCTGAGGCCTGTCTGAAGTGGGAAAGGACCAATTTTTTGAAGGCCAATTCCTGCTAAATCTAGGTGGCTGTACTTGTAAGAAATCTTTAACTGTTTGCATGGATTTCGCCTTATCCTCCATCTTTTTAATCACCTTTTCAGCTTTTGATCCAAGCAAAACATTATGCTGAACAGGAGCATCCAATAATTTAGCCTTTACTTGTTCAGGTAAATTTTGTTCCTTTAGCCATGCATGCCTTCTAATGAATGTGCCAGAGGCCGCAGCCCTACAAGAAGCCTCCAAGGCATCAAATCCACAGTGTAAACCATGCTTCCCAACCTGTTCAGTGGCATGCAATAAGTCATGTAATTCCTTATCTGCACAGGCAGAAATGGAAGTAAGCTTTTGTTTTAAGACAGACAAGAGAAATTGCTGGTATTTAAGCATATGAAACTGACAGTTTAAAGCCCTAATGGACAAAGTAGCAGAAGTGTACACCTTTTTGCCCCATCTTTCTAAGGATCGAGAATCCTTTTCAGTAGGAATGGGATTTTTGGCAGAAGCGGCCTTAACTCCCTTAGGACCCTGAGAAATGGTTTCAGGGTCAGCAGCAGGGTTCTTGTATAAAAACTGACGGGAATCAGGAACCCTGTAATATCTATCAGGCTTAACAGGAGCAGGAGGAAGAGAGTCAGGTGTTAAGTTAACCTCCGAAAAGGCATCATCCACAATATCCAAAACAGGAGGAATAGCCAGGGGTCTATGTTGGGGAAGAAGAAAATCCCACAGTCTTTTCTTGGATTCCGAATACTCCTGTCCTTCCCACTGGAAATGTTCCCTCATTTCATGCAAAGTTTCCCCAAAAGAGAAATCCTCAGGGGGAGAAGCTGAAGGAATGGATTCTTCAGCATCAGAATCCTCATAAGGAGGGAAAGAATATTCCTGATCAAAAGAAGAAACTGAGGAAAAGTACAGTTTTGTACCTACCATAAATGTAGATGTCCGAACTGGATAGCATCTGCAGTCATAACAACTGGGTTGTCCTGTCGTCAGGCAGCCCTTCAGTCGGCCGGATTCCAAAGTCGGGTCCGCTTCGCTGATGTCGCACTTCACCCGACGTCATCTCTGTTGGTCTTCGGGTATAAAAGCATCAGCCGACGCCATTTTCCTCAGTGTTTCTTGCCCCAGATGCCAGTAGCCCTCTTGAAGGCTAAAATTTGGATAGATGCCAATGTTTCCAAAAGGATAGAGGCAAACACAATAAGCATGTATGTACATATATACAAACAAATACACCATAAAAGACTCCCCCCCCACCAGCTAGCTATTAGGAGGGTAAACACCCTAGGAGTACCACAGAGGGAAGGAGGGGTAATCCTGACTGCAGATGCTATCCAGTTCGGACATCTACATTTATGGTAGGTACAAAACTGTACTATGTCCTTCATGGATGCATCTGCAGTCATAACAACTGGGTAGAATACCATAGCCAACTAGGGGAGGAGGATAAAAGTAGATTATGGTGTGTTTAGGATCCCTTGCAGTACAGCAGTGGCAAACCCTGCTCGGGATCTGGAATATAGAGGCAAATTATAATGCTTGGCAAATGTATGCACGGAGGTCCAAGTAGCCGCCTCAATAATGTCTTTGGTAGCCACTCCTCGTAAGAAGGCTGTGGTAGTGGCTGTTGCCCTTGTAGAATGAGGTCTTATGTTCTGTGGAATTGGTTTTCCATGGAAGGAGTAACAGAATCGTATGCAATTTCCTATCCATATGGAGATTGTCTGTTTGGAAATAGCTTTTCCTTCCCTTCCTGTTGCATAGGCTACAAAAAGTTGATCAGTCTTTCTGCTATTTTTTGTTCTGTCCAAGTAGTAGCGTAGCTGTCTATGTACATCCAAGGTATGCAGTATTCTTTCCCCTCTGTTTTGTGGGTTGGGAAAGAAGGTAGGTAGGTGGATTGTCTGGTTTAAAGACACTCTGGATACCACCATGGGCATAAATGTAGGATTAGTCCTCATGGACACTCTATCTTGGTGGAAGATTAGGAAGGGTTGCACTGCCATTAATGCCTGTAGTTCTGAAACCCTCCTTGCTGAAGTAATTGCCAGTAGGAAAGCAGTTTTCCATGACAGGTGTTGTAGGTCTGCTGTTGCTGCTGGTTCAAAGGGTGAGAGTGTCAACTTTTCTAGCACAAAGTTTAAGTCCCAAGCTGGTAATGGTGGTTTCCTTGGAGGTTGTACATTCTTGATTCCTCTGAGGAACTGCCTGAGCAAAGGGTGCGAAAAAAAGTACAGTTTTGTACCTACCATAAATGTAGATGTCCGAATTGGATAGCATCTGCAGTCATAACAACTGGGTTGTCCTGTCGTCAGGCAGCCCTTCAGTCGGCCGGATTCCAAAGTCCGGGTCCGGCTTCGGCTGATGTCGCACTTCACCCGACGTCATCTCTGTTGGCCTTCGTGTATATAAGCATCAGCCGACGCCATTTTCTTCAGTGTTTCTTGCCCCAGATGCCAGAAGCCCTCTAGAAGGCTAAAAATTTTGGATAGATGCCAATGTTTCCAAAAGATAGAGGTAAACACAAAAATAAGCATGTATGTACATAAATACAAACAAATACACCATGAAAGAAGTCCCCCCACAAGCTAGCTATTAGAAGGGTAAACACCCTAGGAGTACCACAGAGGGAAGGAGGGAGGTAATCCTGACTGCAGATGCTATCCAATTCGGACATCTACATTTATGGTAGGTACAAAACTGTACTATGTCCTTCATGGATGCATCTGCAGTCATAACAACTGGGTAGAATACCATAGCCAACTAGGGAGGAGGATAAAGGTAGATTATGGTGTGTTTAGGATCCCTTGCAGTACAGCAGTGGCAAACCCTGCTCGGGATCTGGAATATAGAGGTAAATTATAATGCTTGGCAAATGTATGCACGGAGGTCCAAGTAGCCGCCTCAATAATGTCTTTGGTAGCCACTCCTCGTAAGAAGGCTGTGGTAGTGGCTGTTGCCCTTGTAGAATGAGGTCTTATGTTCTGTGGAATTTGCTTTCCATGGAAGGAGTAACAGAATCGTATGCAATTTCCTATCCATTTGGAGATTGTCTGTTTGGAAATAGCTTTTCCTTCCCTTCCTGTTGCATAGGCTACTAAAAGTTGGTCAGTCTTGCTGCTATTTTTGTTCTGTCCAAGTAGTAGCGTAGCTGTCTATGTACATCCAAGGTATGCAGTATTCTTTCCCCTCTGTTTTGTGGGTTGGGAAAGAAGGTAGGTAGGTGGATTGCCTGGTTTAAGGACACTCTGGATACCACCTTAGGCATAAATGTAGGATTAGTCCTCATGGACACTCTATCTTGGTGGAAGATTAGAAAGGGTTGCACTGCCATTAAGGCCTGTAGTTCTGAAACCCTCCTTGCTGAAGTAATTGCCAGTAGGAAAGCAGTTTTCCATGACAGGTGTTGCAGGTCTGCTGTTGCTGCTGGTTCAAAAGGTGATAGAGTCAATTTTTCTAGCACAAAGTTCAAGTCCCAGGCTGGTAATGGTGGTTTCCTTGGAGGTTTTACATTCTTGATTCCTCTGAGGAACTGCCTGAGCAAAGGGTGTGAAAAAACAGGTGGATCAAAGCTGTATTCTGCTGAAATAGCTGATGCATGAATCTTGATGGAGGAATAAGATAGGCCTGAATGAAGTAGTTCGGCCAGATACTCCAGAATGTTGGGCATATCTATGTTTGATACATCTTTACCTCTTTCTGAGCTCCAAATGACAAACCTTTTCCATTTCCCAGCATAGTTTCTTCTTGTTGAAGGTCTGCGTGCTTCAAGAATAATGTCTTTAACTCTTTGTGAAAGCTGTGGATTAGCAGCTGCTATGTGATGTTCCATGCAGTCAGTTGCAACGTTTTTAGGTTTGGATGCATGGTGCTGTAGTTGTTCTGAGTTAGCATCAAAGGCATCAGGGGTATTGGCCACATATTGTTCGAGACATGCTCCTCAGCAGTGGGTACCAATGTTGTCTTGGCCAGTTTGGAGCTATCAGGATTATCCTTGGACGTTCCTCCTTGATTTTTAGTAATACTTTGTGTATCAAGGGAAGAGGTGGGAATGCATATGCTGTTAGTCCTTTCCAGCTGAAGGAGAGCGAGTCCACTTTCCATGCTAGTGGGTGGAATGTCCTTGTGCAGAATTTTTGAGCTGGTGATTGAGAGGTGATGCGAATAGATCTATCTGAGGCATTCCCCATTTCTTGAGATGGTCTTGAAGATGTCCGGTGCAGCTGCCATTCGTGGACATCCGATGTAGTCCTGCTTAACATATCTGCTAGAGAGTTTTCTTTCCTGGTACAAATATTGCCTGTAACTGGATGTTGTAGCTGAGTGCCAGGGTCCACAGCTCCAAAGTCATTCTGCATAGGGGTAGGAATGAGTGCCTCCTTGTTTGTTGATGTACCACATGACTGTGGTGTTGTCTGTCCTTATCATCAACTGGCCTTCCTTGAGAAATGGTCTGAACTTTTGGATTGCCAGTTTTACTGCCAGCATTTCTTTTAGGTTGATGTGCAGGTGAAGTTGGTCCTGTGTCCACAATCCTTGCACGCATTTGTCCAGCATATGTGCCCCCATCCCAGGTCTGAAGCATCTGTTGTGATGGTCTGGCTTGCTTGACCTTTGAAAGGGCAGGCCTGGGTTTGACTGGCATGCGTGAGCCCACCATAGGAACTCCTGTTTTAAGCATGGTATTAGTGGAATTTCCGTTTCTAGGCTGTGTCTGTGTTGGGACCATAAATTCTTTAGGTACCACTGAAGCTTTCTCATATGTAGTCTGGCAAATGGAACCAAGATTATGCATGATGCCATGAAACCCAAGGCCTGCAGTACCTTTCTTGCTGTTAACTTGTTCAGATTTGTTAGTGCCAAGAAGTAAAGAGGAAGTTCTTTTTGTTTTTCTGTAGTTAGGAATGCCATTTGCCTTACTGTGTCCAATTCCGCTCCCAGGAAAGTCCTTGTCTGGGATGGTATCAGCCTTGACTTTTGTAAATTGACTGTGTATCCCAGTGCTTGAAGCAAGTAAATGACCCTTTGTAAATCTGTTGTCAGCTTGCTTTTGTTGTCCCCTTGTATCAGACAGTCGTCCAGGTATGGATAAATTTGAATTCCCTGTAGTCTGCAATGGGCGATTACTGATGCCAGGCATTTTGTGAATACTCTGGGCGCAGTAGATAAGCCAAAGGGCAATGCTGAGAATTGATAGTGCTCTGATCCTGCAAGAAATCTGAGGTATCTTCTGCAGATAGGTCGAATGGGGACGTGCAGGTATGCCTCCTTGAGATCTAGAGTTACCAGCCAACACTCCTTGCCCAGCATGGGAAGAAGTTGCTGTAGGGTCAGCATCTTGAATTTTGGGACAATGATGTAAGTATTTAGGGTAGACAGGTCTAGAATTGGTCTCCAACTTTTTCCTTTCTTGGAACTAGGAATAGTCTGGAGTAGAACCCTTTCCTTGCTCTGCTGTTGGCACTTTTTCCACAGCTCTCATGTTTGCTAATTCCATTATCTGTTGTAGAGCCTCTGTTTTTGATTTGGAGGTAGGTTTGGCATTCCTCTTTTGACTGGTAAAGTGTGGAAGTGGAACCGTAACCTTGATCTATGGTTCGTAAAATCCACTTGTCCTTTGTTATGTGGTGCCAGTTTTTTGAAAATAAGGTTAGCTTTCCGCCTAGAGGAGCTGCTATTTGTTCCCTGGTTGGCAGGTTTAGGTTTAAGTCACTGTGGCTGTGTTGATGTAGAGGCAGGTGTTGATTCTGTGCCTCTGTTGTTACCTTGCCACTGTCGTCCTCTGTAGGCACCTCCTCTGGATTGGTTTCTGCCTCTGGAACGTCTATTCCTGCCCCTTTGAGGTCTTGTGGAGTCAGGAAAGGACCAATTTTTGGCAGGCCAGTTCCTGCTAAACCTTGGGGGTTGAACCTGCAAGAATTCTTTAACTGTCTGGACTGATTTTGCCTTTTCTTCCATTTTCTTCATAACCTGCTGAGCAGGTGTACCAAACAAACTTGATTTATCCATAGGAGCATCAAGCAATTTAGATTTAACATGATCCGGTAAAGCTTGCTCCTTTAGCCATGCATGCCTTCTAATTACTGTGCCAGTCATGGCTGATCTAAATGAAGCCTCCAGTGCATCATAGCCACATTTTAAAGAATGGTTACTAACCTGCTGTATGTTATTTACCATTTCTAATACATAATTCTTATCAAGAGATTCATCAGTGGTTAGCTTTTTAGTTAACTGGTCAAGCATAAACTCTTGGTATTGTATCATGTGAAACTGACAATTTAAAGCTCTAGCTGAAAGAGTGGCTGAAGTGTAAACTTTTTACCCCATCTGTCTAATGACCTTGCTTCCCTTTCAGAAGGAACAGGGTTTTAGCTATAGTCGCTGCTACTGCCTTGGGACCCTGGGATATAGTTTCGGGTCGGCAAGAGGGGCCTTGTAGAGGTGGTGATGAGTATCTGGCACCCTGTAAAATCTGTCTGGTTTGGCAGGGGCTGGGGTAAAGAATCTGGAGCTGAGCAGGCATCATTGAAAGCATCATCCACCACAGAGAGAACAGGAGGGATAGCTAAGGGCCTGTGCTGTGGTAGGTGCAAAAGGTCCTAAGTCTTTTCCTGGAGTCTGAAAAATCCTGTTGCTGCCATTGGAACTGTTCTCGCATGGCATGCAAGGTTTCCCCAAAGGAGAATTCTTCTGGAGGGGAAGCAGCTGGAATGGATTCTTCAGCATCAGAATCTTCAAAATTGGAGAAAGGAGCCTCTGGCTGGTCAGTTATGTCTGATTCATCAGCAGAATCATCAGAGGACACTGGCTCAGGGGCTCTGCCCTAGGTCTCTTTCTGGGGCTGAGAGGCCCTGTCTGGGTGAGATTGAGATCCTCTAATTAATGAAATTAAATCTTCTGCCAAGGTAAGCATTTGAGAACTGGCAGAGGGCCTGGTGGAAGGGGGTTTAACAGGCACTGTTTTAGTAGTCTTGGCTGCTTTAGCCCTGGCGAAGGCCTTAATGGACATGGCTGCTGGAGGCCTAGCAGCACCACGTGCTGGGGTAGAGACATCCAAGGGAATGGTGTCTGATAAGTCAGTGGTAAGCACCGTAGTGGGTAAAATTTCTGAGGCCGATTCAAGAGTGTTAGCAGGGACCTCAGTTGTAGTGATAGTTTCAGGTGTAGTTTGATCAGTTTTCTCGGTTTCGCCGAAACCGAGACACTCGCGTTTGCTTAACCATGGTTTCGCCGAAACCGCGGACCGCGAGTGTCGGTCTTTTCTTTGCGTTTTTGGCAGAATGCGAAGTCGGAGGGTCCGACGGCATAATGTACGCAAAGTCAGAACCGAAAAACTGTTCTGCAAACTCTGACCGACGTCTAAGCGTTCGTCGGTTGAAAGAAGAACAGGACGAACAAGCTGCTACGTCGTGGGCTGGGCCTAAACAGGGCAGGCAGTAAGAGTGGAAATCTTTATGAGGTATTTGTTTCCCACAGGTTAAACAATTATTAACTTTTTCTGACATCGGCTGAGGCAAGAAAGAGTCCCCAACGGGGTACTTAGCTTTAGAAGTCTTCGAAGTAGTATTCGGTAGAAGTAATCTCTGGATCCGACCGACCGGCACTTGCGAACAGCTTCTGCTTCTGGCGCCACGCGGCAAGAAAGACTGAAGAAAATGGCGTCGGCTGATGCTTATATACCCGAAGGCCAGCAGAGATGACGTCGGGTGAAGTGCGACATCAGCCGAAGCCGGACCCGGACTTTGGAATCCGGCCGACTGAAGGGCTGCCTGACGACAGGACAACCCAGTTGTTATG
Organism: Protopterus annectens; assembly: GCF_019279795.1. Classification (NCBI taxonomy): domain Eukaryota; kingdom Metazoa; phylum Chordata; order Ceratodontiformes; family Protopteridae; genus Protopterus; species Protopterus annectens. The sequence goes on along the minus strand of NC_056750.1, from coordinate 876,710,750 downwards.
ACTGCAGATGCATCCATGAAGGACATCAGGTGGATCAAAGCTGTATTCTGCTGAAATAGCTGATGCATGTATCTTGATGGAGGAGTAGGACAGGCCTGAATGAAGAAGTTCGGCCAGATACTCCAGAATGTTAGGCATATCTATGTTTGACACATCTTTTCCTCTTTCCGCACTCCAAATAACAAACCTTTTCCATTTTCCAGCATAGTTCCTTCTTGTTGAAGGTCTGCGTGCTTCAAGGATAATGTCTTTAACTCTTTGGGAAAGTTCTGGATTGGCTGCTGCTATGTGATGTTCCATGCAGTCAGTTGCAACGTTTTTAGGTTTGGGTGTATGATGCTGTAGTTGCTCTGACTTAACATCAAAGGCATCAGGGGAATTGGCCACATATTGTTCCGAGACATGCTCCTCAGTAGTGGGTACCAGTGTTGTCTTGGCCAGTTTGGAGCTATCAGGATTATCCTTGGACGTTCTTCCTTGATTTTTAGTAGTACCTTGTGTATCAAAGGAAGAGGTGGGAATGCATATGCTGTTAGGCCTTTCCAGTTGAAGGAGAGCGAATCCACTTTCCATGCTAGTGGGTGGAATGTCCTTGTGCAGAATTTTTTGAGCTGGTGATTGAGAGGTGATGCGAATAGGTCTATCTGTGGCATTCCCCATTTCTTTGAGATGGTCTTGAAGATGTCCGGGTGCAGCTTCCATTCGTGGGCATCCAAGGTGGTTCTGCTTAATATGTCTGCTAGAGTATTGTCTTTCCCCGGTACAAATATTGCCTGTAACTGGATGTTGTAGCTGAGTGCCAGGGTCCACAGCTCCAAAGTCATTCTGCATAGGGGGTATGAATGAGTGCCTCCCTGTTTGTTGATGTACCACATGACTGTGGTGTTGTCTGTCCTTATCATCAACTGGCCCTCTTTGAGAAATGGTTTGAATTTTTGGATTGCCAGTTTTACTGCCAGCATTTCTTTTAGGTTAATGTGCAGGTGAAGTTGATCCTGTGTCCACAATCCTTGCACACATTTGTCCAGCATGTGGGCCCCCCATCCTAGGTCTGAAGCGTCTGTTGTGATGGTCTGGCTTGCTTGACATCTGCGAAAGGGCATGCCTGGGTTTGACTGGCATGCCTGAGCCCACCATAGGAATTCCTGTTTTAAGCATGGAATTAGTGGGATTTCTGTTTCTAGGCTGTGTCTGTGTTGGGACCATAAATTCTTTAGGTACCACTGTAGTTTTCTCATATGTAGTCTGGCAAATGGGACCAAGATTATGCATGATGCCATGAAGCCCAAGGCCTGCAGTACTTTTCTTGCTGTTAACTTGTTCAGTTTTGTTAGTGCCAAGAAGTAAAGAGGAAGTTCTTTTTGTTTTTCTGTAGTCAGGAATGCCATTTGTTTTACTGTGTCCAATTCCGCGCCCAAGAATGTCCTTGTTTGGGATGGTATCAGCCTTGACTTTTGTAAATTGACTGTGTATCCCAGTGCTTGTAGCAAGTAAATGACCCTTTGTAAATCTGTTGTCAGCTTGCTTTTGTTGTCCCCTTGTAGCAGGCAGTCGTCCAGGTATGGGTAAATTTGAATTCCCTGTAGTCTGCAATGGGCGATTACTGATGCCAGGCATTTTGTGAATACTCTGGGCGCAGTAGATAAGCCAAAGGGCAATGCTGACAATTGGTAGTGCTCTGATCCTGCAAGAAATCTGAGGTATCTTCTGCAGATTGGTCGAATGGGGACGTGCAGGTATGCCTCCTTGAGATCTAGAGTTACCAGCCAAGACTCCTTGCCCAGCATGGGAAGAAGTTGCTGTAGGGTCAGCATTTTGAATTTTGGGACAATGATGTATGTATTTAAGGTGGACAGGTCGAGAATTGGTCTCCAACTTTTTTCCTTTCTTGGAACTAGGAATAGTCTGGAGTAGAACCCCTTTCCTTGCTCTGCTGTTGGCACTCTTTCCACAGCTCTCATGTTTGCTAACTCCGTTATCTGGTGTAGAGCCTCTGTTTTTTGATTTGGAGGTAGATTTGGCATTCCTCTTTTGACTGGTACAGTGTGGAAGTGAAACCGGTAACCTTGATCTATGGTTTGTAAAATCCACTTGTCTTTTGTTATGTAGTGCCAGTTCTTTGAAAATAAGGTTAACTTTCCGCCTAGAGGAGCTGCTATTTGTTCCCTGGTAGGCGGATTTAGGGTTAAGTCACTGTGGTTGTGCTGATGTAGTGGCAGTGGCTGTGTCTGTGCCTCTGTTGTTGCCTTGCCACTGTCGTCCTCTGTAGGCACCTCCTCTGGATTGGTTTCTGCCTCTGGAACGTCTATTCCTGCCCCTTTGAAATTTTGTGGAGTCAGGAAAGGACCAATTTTTGGCAGGCCAGTTCCTGCTAAACCTTGGGGGTTGAACCTGCAAGAAATCTTTAACAGTTTGAACAGATTTTGCCTTGTCTTCCATTTTCTTCATAACCTGCTGGGCAGGTGTACCAAACAAAGTTGTCTTGTCCATGGGAGCATCTAGCAACTTAGCTTTAACATGATCCGGTAAAGCTTGTTCCTTTAGCCATGCATGCCTTCTTATCACTGTGCCAGTCATGGCTGATCTAAATGAAGCCTCCAGTGCATCATAGCCACATTTTAAGGAATGGTTGCTAACCTGCTGTATGTTATTTACCATGTCTAATACATATTTCTTATCAAGAGATTCATCAGTGGTTAGTTTTTTAGTTAACTGATCAAGCATAAACTCTTGGTATTGTATCATGTGAAACTGACAGTTTAAAGCTCTAGCTGAGAGAGTAGCTGAAGTGTAGACCTTTTTACCCCATCTGTCTAATGACCTTGCTTCCCTTTCAGAAGGAATAGGGTTTATAGCTATGGTCGCGGCTACTGCCTTGGGACCCTGGGATATAGTTTCTGGGTCTGCAAGTGGGGCCTTGTAAAGGTGGTGATGAGTATCTGGCACCCTGTAAAATCTGTCTGGTTTGGCAGGGGCTGGGGGTAAAGAATCTGGAGCGGAGCAAACATCATTGAAAGCATCATCCACCACAGAGAGAACAGGAGGTATAGCTAAGGGCCTGTGCTGTGGGAGGTGCAGAAAGGTCCTAAGTCTTTTCTGGAGTCTGAAAAATCCTGTTGCTGCCATTGGAACTGTTCTCGCATGGCATGCAAGGTTTCCCCAAAGGAAAATTCTTCTGGTGGGGAAGCAGCTGGAATGGATTCTTCAGCATCAGAATCTTCAAAATTGGAGAAGGGAGCCTCTGGCTGGTCAGTTATGTCTGATTCATCAGCAGACTCATCAGAGGACACTGGCTCAGGGGGCTCTGCCCTAGGTCTCTTCTCTGGGGGCTGAGAGGCCCTGTCTGGGTGAGATTGAGATCCTCTAATTAAAGAAATTAAATCTTCTGCCAAAGTAAGCATTTGAGAACTAGAAGAGGGCCTGGAAGTGGGGGGTTTAACAGGCACTGTTTTAGTAGTCTTGGCTGCTTTAGCCCTGGCGAAGGCCTTAATGGACATGGCTGCTGGAGGCCTAGCAGCACCACGTGCTGGGGTAGAGACATCCAAGGGGATGGTGTCTGATAAGTCAACCACCGTAGTGGGTAAAATTTCTGAGGCCGATTCAAGAGTTGTAGCAGGGGTCTCAGTTGTAGGAATGGGTTCAGCTGTGCTTGGATCAGTTTTCTCGGTTTCAGCCGAAACCGAGACACTCGCGGTTTGCTTAACCATGGTTTCGGCCGAAACCGCGGACCGCGAGTGTCGGTCTTTATCTTTGCGTTTTTTGGCAGATTGGGTAGTCGGAGGATCCGACGGCATAATGTACGCAAAATCAGAACCGAAGAACTGTTCTGCAAACTCCGACCTACGCCTAAGCGTTCGTCGGTTGAAAGAAGCACAGGCCGAACAGGCAGCTACGTCGTGGGCTGGGCCTAAACAAGGCAGACAGTAAGAGTGGAAATCCTTATGAGGTATTTGTTTCCCACAGGTTAAACAATTGTTAACTTTTTCTGACATCGGCTGAGGCAAGAAAGAGTCCCCAACGGGGTACTTAGCTTTAGAAGTCTTCGAAGCAGTATTCGGTAGAAGTAATCTCTGGATCCGACCGACCGGCACTTGCGAACAGCTTCTGCTACGGGCGCCACGCGGCAAGAAAGACTGAGGAAAATGGCGTCGGCTGATGCTTTTATACCCGAAGACCAACAGAGATGACGTCGGGTGAAGTGCGACATCAGCCGAAGCCGGACCCGGACTTTGGAATCCGGCCGACTGAAGGGCTGCCTGACGACAGGACAACCCAGTTGTTATGACTGCAGATGCATCCATGAAGGACATCAGAAGCCTGATCAGAGGAATCGTAATAAACATCCTGCCTTGGCCTTTTGTCTGGAGGGGGATGTGAACCCCTAAATCATAGTAAGTAAATCCTCTGCCATCTTGAGTAACTGTTTCTGTGACTTGGGAGCCGGTTCAGAAGAGGCCTGCGTTGAAGTCTTTGATTTAGAAGGAGTCTTTGACTTTGTCTTTGGCTTTGCCTTTACTAGTAGCTGAGTAGGCCTGAAAACCCCTTCGGAAGCCGGTACCTGCACAGCGGCTCCGGACCCATCCGAAGGAGCATTGCCCGAAGGTCCTGCAACAGAAATATTTAAAGGCCTGGTTGGCTCCTCATGAGAGTCCGTTTCGGCCGTCGGTTCTGAAATGGCCAACGACAGGGGCTGCAAAAGCGCCTCACTGACGACGGCCGAACCTGAAGCTGGCTCCGCAGCGCTATCATCAGATTTGGACCTCGGAGGCCTGTCTTTATCCTTGCGACGTTTGTGAACTCCGGTAGCCGGGACCGTATCAGACGACATTTTGTAGTTAAAGCGCCTACCGAAGTAATGAAAAGCAAAATCGTACCTTCGCTTAATTGTACGTTGATTGAATCTAGCACAAAACCGACAACTAGCTACGTCGTGGTCAGGGCCTAAGCAAGGAATACCGTAAGAATGAAAATCCTTATGAGGTATTTGCTTCCCACATGAAATACAATTACTAAGTTTTTCTGACATCGGAGTGGAGCAAGAAAAAAGTTTCCCCAACGGGGTACTTAGCTTTGAGTGGAGAAGAAAGTCTTCGGACCGAAGTATATAGACAAATTCATCAGGAATCAGCCGACCGGTACTTGCGAACTGCTATCACCGCACGGCAAGAAAGACTGGAGAAGATGGCGTCGGCTGTCAGCTTTGTACTCCTGGCGCTCTGACGTCAGGGAGCATGGTTGAACAGCCGACGCCGGACCCAGACTTTGGGATTCTGGCCGACCTGGGGCTGCCTGCCGGCAGGGGAGAACCCTACAGTCATGACTGCAACAGTGAACCACGATGAACATCATCCTGGAATAAAATCCCTTGTTTATCTGTTGTGGTGGTACCCTTTCTATGGTGCCCTGTGCCTGTAACTGATTGAGAATAGAGGGGAAGAGATGAATCTGGCTTGAAGGGGAGTAGGGTATCCCCTGAAAAGGGGGTAGTGTCCACCAAGTCATACAATAACCTTTTTGAATGACGGAGGACCCAGTCCTCTGAGGTGATCTTCTGCCAGGAGGGTAGGGAAAGGATGAGGCAAAGGGACAGGGAGGTGGAAGGAGGTAGTGGGTTTGAGTCACAGTGCAGGGGGTCTCCCCTGGACAGACTGCCTCTGTAAAGGAGTGGTAGTGGCAGAGGAAGGCGGTCTAAGGGTTGAATGTTTCCTAGGTTGCCTCCGTCACTTAGCCTGAGGTGGAGCAGAATGAGCTGACTGTCTCCTAACAAAGGTGGTCATTTGAGGATAATTCCTATGGTATCTAGGAATAGGTGAAACCAGTAAATGTTTTAAATTTTGAAACTTCTTTCCTTTTTCTTGTAAGAATTTGAGGATTTCTGCAGAAGCTACACCGGAAAGGGCCTTAGTATTTAATGGAGCATCTAACAACTTGGCTTATACATCCGTAGGAAGGGATTGGAGCCTCACCCAGGAGTATCTAGTCACCTGTGAGGCAATGGAAAGAAGGTTGTGATGCTGGGTCTTAGCAGGCGAGTCTGGTAGTTCAGATAAGAGAACTGAAGCCTTTGAGAGGGTGTCCAAAATAAACCTGACAATGTGGGTTTGGTAATTTAGGGCTCTAATGGCCAGTGTAGTAGTATCAACATTCTTGCCTAGCCTATCCATGAACTTGCTGTCCTTGTCAGTGGGGAATAGAGAGGGTGAGGGGAGCTGTCTAGAGGATTTGTCAGCAGAGACTGCTATGACTGCTGGGTCTGCAGAGGGGTTCTTGTACAGGTACTGAGTGTCCTGCGGTAAGTTACAGAACCTATCTGGGCGTTCTGAAGCAGGAGGCTGAGAATCAGGGGCCTGTGAATCAGCCATAAAGGCGTCCTGAAAGGCCGGAAGCAAGGGAGGTACAGCAGATTGGGAGGGCTGATACATTTGTAATAATTAAAAGTACCTCTTTTTTGTTTTTGAAACATCAGAGGCCCGCCATTTAAAGTGTTCCCTCATGAGAGAAGCCTGATGGGAGAAATTCAGAGTTTTTAATATGAGTTTTAGCCAAGTCTCAGTTGCTACTACAACATCTGGCTTATAGTGTTCAATCCAGGCATGGAGATCTGGAATTGTTTCTGATGCTTTGGAGGTTGGCGGTAGTGAGGTTAAGGGTCTTGTGACAGTTCTTGTGATAAAGAGGGTAGTGAGTGGGTACGGGATTGGGGTGAATGACACCACACAGTATTAGGCTGTGGTGAGTGTGTACAAGATTAGTGGGTTGCAATATGAGAAACATGTTCATTTGAAAATATCCCAGTACTACAGCTTCTAACCACTTGTAAGATAAACAAGATGTCTGGAAGGCATGAGTACTAAATCATCAAATTCTACCAGCTTCAATGTATTTAAGTGAGAGTATATGGTTGACCCGTTTTTCGGGGTATGTAGGTCTACCTGTTGTGGCAGTATCCATACTTCTTCCTTGCATATTAAGTAGTACAGAGAACCAGCACCCCTACCTCTCCATGGCCTTTTCTGTCTTGATCTGCAGGCAGGACAGTGGTAGCATGGAGAAATTTAGCAGCCCTATCAGTAGCAATAGAAATAGTTGCTGGGTCAGCTGATGGGCATTTGAAAAAGATTTTTTCTGCATTAGGTACCCTATAAAACCGGTCTGCCCTTCTAGGGACAGGTGGCTGGGAATCTGGGTTCATGCATGCTGCAGCAAAAGCATCCAGGAATGCAGGATGGACATGAGGAATAGGGGCCAGGTTAGGAGATTCCATCTGGATCAAGTCATAGAATCTTTTTTGAGCCTCAGACATGTCTGAGCAATCCCATTTAAAATGTTCTCTCATAAGATTGACTGCGTCCCTGAGAATAAGGTCTTCCACAGGGGAGTTAGGTTCAGCAGAGCTGAGGATCCATACACAAGAGAAGAAGAAATTTTTGAAGAGTAGGACAAGGAGTCCTCTAAGGAGTCCGACATTTCCTCTTCTGCAGGTTGGTTAGTAGTTGTCTCAGGCTGGAGAGGCCTGTGACTAAGAAGAGGTGGAGCACCATGAGGGAGGTCTGCCGTGGACCTAAGGGCCAGGAAGGCGTTGTAGAGGGTCTGGTTGAAGGCCTGCCAGTCTAGCAAGGCCTCAGGGGTTGAAGAGACATGCCTCATCTTCTGTTTTTTCTTGGTAGGCCTAACTGCCGTCTGGCTGGCGGTTGGACTGGAAGTCATAGAAGGAGCGGCTGAGGCCTGGTCCAAACTGTCCATCCCAAAAACTGGTTCTCCCCGGCGTCTGAATCAAGTGCCGGGATATCCTTCCCAGACGTGTCGTCCACTCTAGATTGTGCGGCCTCCTGATAGGTACCTGCTTTATCCAAAGGGGCAGACGCCAGTTCCTCGACCAAGCTAACGGTGGCTACAGGTTGAGAATCGCCGGAGGGAGGTGCAGTGGAAGTAGACAGCTGCGTGGGCTTGGCCCTCTTGGTTTGGATGGGGCGTCGGAAGTGGCTTTCATACCAAGAGCGATCTAAGGCTCTAGTTTTCAAGGTATAAGTCAAGGGCCTGAAGTCGACTTATAAATGGCACAGTTTTTATAATCGTGATCCCTACTCAAACAAAAGAGACACTGGTTGTGGGTGTCTTGGTGGGGAATCTGGTGATCACAGTTGCACTTGCTCTTACCGGACATTAACAGATTATAAACAACTATTAACAGACTACAGTAATACAAAAAGGACTAAAGAAAATCTCGAAAGGCGTACTTATCTTAATGCAAAGCTGATCTGACCTCTACGAGTAGCAGGAACACCTGGCGTACAGCTGGAGGCTGAAAAGTTCTGAGGACTGCTGCATGTCACATTTATGGCCCACACACCTGCCAACATGTCAGCTGTCCGACGCACCACCAGGGATTGGAAAAGCTTTGGAAACCTGGCCGGACAAGCTGATGGGCAGAAGGGTAAACCCACTAGTGAATACTGCAACATTGGAATAGAAAGACATCCAGCACTACCTGGGCCACAAGGATCACCCCTGCCCTGTCCTCCCAGATCTTTTCCAGTACACTGGAGCAAGAGTTCGGGTATAGAAGAGAAAACGTACAGAAGCAGAACCATCCATGGGAAGAAGGCATCTGTATTCCAAGGTCGCATCGCTGGGGCTCTTGTGCTGTATTTCCTGAGCTGCACATTTTGACATGAAACAAGAAATGTCTACTTCTGGCACACCCACTTGCAAATTATTAGAAGGAACACTTCCCTCTTTAGAGACCACTTGCTTGCATCTAGGCTTGTCCTGCTTTGTGTGTTTGCAGTGTTGTTCTACCACCATGGAAGGTAAAGGTACTAGGCTGGTGGGGTCAGATCCATAATTTGCATTACCAGTCTGCATTAGAGATATGAGAGAGTGCCTACCTGATTGCTGACGTACTACATCACTGTAGTACTGTCCATATGAAAAAGTACCTGGTTGCCAGTGGGTACTGAATGCAACCAGTGCCTCAGAACTGCACAATCTCTTGCGACCTGGACCTTTTTCGCCCCCGAACAGGACCCCAATCTTGGTCTTAAGCATCTGTTATTAGGACCTGGGTGGCTATCTCCAGTGAACAGAGAGCTCCTTGGACAGCCTTGATGGCTTCTAGCCAACAGTGGAGCTCCTTCCTGACACACAGGATTAGATGTATGGGAGTCTGAAGGGAAAGCAGAAGCTGCCACCAGCATTTTTTTCTCCAGGTACCGTGGCAGTCTCCTTACTCAAGGTCTGGCTAGAGGAACCTTAAGTATGCATGGTACAATGAATCCCAGCTTCCCATTCTGTTACTTCCTGGAAATACTAGGGATAGGAAAAGGATCTTGTCTTGAAAAAGACAGGCTTAATGGCCCCTGGAGTCTCCACTCTTAGAAAAGGTACCCTGGTGGAGCACAAGAGATGCAACTTCTGAAGGTTTAATGAGTACCTGCCTTAAACAGCAGTCCATGGTCAACTGGAGAGATGCCTGCATTGCTTGAAAGGAGCATGCCTCAATAAGGCAATCATTCAGACGTGGAAAAATGTGGCTATTAGTTGCCTGCAGAACCCAATCTTTGGAACCGGCCATTTTGTAAAGACTAAGGGAGTAATGCATAAGCCAAAGGAGGAGGCACAAAACTGGAAGTGTAAACCCCCTGCCTTGGAGGAAGGAAACATATGTGCTCCTGGGTTATGGGGATATGCAGATCATCACCCTTTAGCTCCAGGGTGACTGAGGGCTTTTGGAAGGACCACAGGCAACATTTTCTCCAAAGTGGGCATATTGATTTTTGGAACAAGCAGCCTGTGTAGTCTTGAAAGGTCTAGAATCGTATTCCATGACCCTTTTTTGGGAGGGTCAGGAATAGAAGCCTGTTCCTATTAACTCATCTAATACTGGACAAGGAGACCTGTGTCAATAGATTTTGAACTTTAGTCTGTACCAGCTTTTGTTGTTCCTTTGGTACAGTGAATGCCTAAAAAGGTTGGTTTCTTAATGAATTACCTAGTGCAGCCTATCAGGTTTTACACCTACCTGCCCAGGGTAACCTGAAACCAGCTAAGATTTAAAAAATATTCATTCTGCAGATGGAAGAAAAGGAGAGGGGAGGGGTAAGGGGGGGTTCTTGGGGCAGGCAGACAGGCTAGAGCTCTGCTGGGATCCTGGGACTGGGCCCAAACAGGCCTGGACCTGTGTTTGGTTTGACACTTTTCAGCTATTTACCCTTCATTCCTACCCTACCCTATCCTTTGGTATGACTGGCAGGAAAGGACCAGATCTTGAGTAGTTTCTGTTAATCCTAGACTGAGGGACCTGAAAGACATTGATGGTCTGCATGGTTTGTCCCCTCTTCCAGTTTCTTAAACTTTATTTTCTACTCTGGGAGGCCTCAAGATCTCCACTTTAACATGCTCAAACTGCAGCTGTTCCTTCAACCAAACATGCTTCTTGATAACGAGACCATGGGGCAGCAGACCTGCTGGATGCATCCGAAGCATCAAAGTTACAATTTAAGGGTTGGTTGGCGACCTGGGAGCTTGCACTGCATGCTTCTCATAACTCCTCAGGATTGCCCTCAGTGCTCTCCAATTTTTGTTTCAGTTGATCCAGGCAGGAATCCCGGCATTTAACTTAAAGTACAGTCATGTACACCTACCATACATGTACATGTTCCAATGTATTCACTGTTGCAGTACTGACTTGTGGGAATTCCCATCAGAGAAGCCCTTGGCCGACTCTACTACCAGAGGCGCTTTCTCTCCTCCTGTAGCCAGCAGATGTCCTATCCAACATCACTAAACTTGAGTATAAAAAGGGATTGTCCAGTGCCATTGACCTCAGTACTTTCTTGCCTCCACCAAATAGGAGCCCCTCAGCGTGTCTCTGAGATCAGAGGCCGAGATTGTGGATTCAAGGACAGTAGAGATGGGGGAAGGTGAGGGGATCATCCAGAGTTACAGGATGCATGTCCTAGCCCATCCTGAAGACCAGAGGGGAAGGAGGGAGGGTAAATGATATTGAAACAGTGAATACACTCAAGCATCTACTTTATGGCAAGCATACACAATTGTGCTACGTTCATCATGTTTCATTGCTGCAGTCCTGACTTTGGGATGATTCCTAAAGCTAAAATAAGGGTGGAATGAAGAGTTAGGGAAGAGGAAATGATGCCCTGCAAAATGGCAGTGGCAAATACTGCTCTGGATTTGAAATGGTAGGAAGATGGTAGTTGAGTAAAGGTATGCACACAGAACCAATTAGCTGTTTCCAAAATCTTCTTAGTTGCCTCCCCTTTAAGAAAGGCAGCAGAGGTAGCAGTGGCCTAGTTGAATGTGTCCTTACAGCCTCAAGAGGCTTCCTACCATGATGGCTGTAGCAAAAGGAGACACAGTGGGAGATCCATTTGGAGAGGGTTTATTTGGAAACTGGATTCCCTTCAGAGGAATTAGCAAAACCTACAAACAGTTGGTCTGATTTTCTGTCAGGCCTGGTTCTATCCAAGTAGTAATGCAGTTGTGTATGTACATCCAAAGAATGGAGGATTTCTCCCTTATTCTGGGGGTTGGGGATTGGAGAAGAATGTAGGGAAGTGCATGGAGTGATTTAACAAAGTCTCTGTCACCACCTTGGGCATAAAGGAAGGGTTAGTCCTGAGTGAAACTCTGTCTGGCTGGAAGATGACAAAAGGTTCCACAGACATAAGGGCCTGAAGCTCAGACATCCTTCTGACTGAAGTAATGGCTAGTTGGAAGGCAGTCTTCCAGGCCAAGAATTTATTTAACTCAGCGGAAGCAGTCAGTTCAAAGGGTGGAAGGGTAAGTTTCTCCAAAACAAAATTGAGGCCCGAGGGAGGGACCAGAAGCTTTCTGGGAGGCCTAATGTGGACAACTCCTCTCAGAAACTGTTTCTTAAGGTGGTGTAAAAGGAGAGGAGAAAGTAGACAGAGCTGAAGCATGGATTTTAAACTGTCTGCAAGTTGGGGTGCATTACCTTTCCCCTGTGCTGTGTTAGTAGGTCCACTCTGTGTGGCAGCTGCCATGGCTCTGTGCTAGTTAGGCTGAGTAACAGAGGGTACCAGTGTTGCCTGGGCCGATCTGGGACTATCAGAACTACTCCTGTCCCTCTTCCATTTTCTTTAAAAATACCCTGCGAAGCAGAAGTGTTGGAGGGAAGGCATAGAGAAAAACATCTGCCCAAGTGAAAGAGAAGTCATCTGTCTTCTAGGCTGCCTTAATTTTGATCCTGGATCAAAACTTTTTCAAGTAGGCACTTTCTTTGGTGGCAAAAAGGTCTATTATTGGCACATCCTATTTTTTGGCTTTACTGAGAAAAATTTCCCGATGTAGCTGCCACTCATGGGGGTCCAACAGGCTCCTGTTAAGGAATCTGCTAGCTGACTGGTCTCTCCTGTTAAGTACTGTGCCATGAGGTGCAACCCTATGGACTGTGCAGTTTCCCAAACAACTACGGCTAGGTGGCAAAATGAGTAAGAGTGGGTTCCCCAGTTTATGTACCACACGACCATGGAATGGAACGGTCTTCATCAAGAGGACTCCGAGTTTCCATTTCTTTCAGAAAGCAATCAGGACTTTTTGGACTGCCATAAGTTTTTAGATTTGTGTGTTTATATCTGAACTTCGAGTCCCATCTGCCCTCTGGGGAGGGAGGGAGGTAGGGAGTACTATGCAAGAGTCAAGGTTGTGCCCTGCTAGGGGCCTGAGGACAAGAACCCCCGGTCTACTGGAGTCTGTTTGCCACTGTTTGGGCTGTTGGTGCTGTCTTTGGCTCCTTTCCCTATGGGGCCTTCTTTTTCTAGGCTTAGATTGGGGGGCTGGAAAGGACCAATGCTTGGTAGGGTAATTTCTGCTGAAATGAGAAAGCTGGACCTGAAGAAAGCCCTTGATGGTTTGTATGGACTTGATCTTATCATTCATAGGTTCATAGGTAGGTACTAAGCTATCTGCCCTAGGGCATTTATAACCCTAGCCGGAAAGTGTTGGCTTTCACCTCCCTTTAGACTAGATTCCTGAGCCTCTGTCCAGCAGAGCCATAGAGGTGATTCCCAGGAGTAAATTTACGATTTCCCATCCACTCATCAAGATTTCTCTTGAATAGGGTCAGCGAGGGGCTCTGCCTAACATGGACTGGGATTCTATTCCAGAGCGAGGGAAGCCTCTGGGATATGAATCTATCTCTCCAGCAAGTCCTATTTATTGTTGTGCTGAGGTTTAAATCTCTGGAGTGTGTAGCTCTAATGGATATGGTTTTCTTGAGGTGGAGCATGTCCATTAATTCCGGGTTAGACATGGCCTTGTACGTCAGGCAGAGAACGCCTCTGAATTGGCGGTAAGCAACCAAGTAGAGCTGGAGTTTCTTTAGTCGAGCTGCGTAGGGCATCTGTTTGAGGCCCACGATCCTCTTGGTGAGGTACTTTTGAGGTCACTCCAGCCGTTGCAGGTGTCGGGTAAGGTACATCCCAAATGGGGCATTGTACTCAATTATGGGCCTGATGAGTAGAGGGGCACAATGACCTCTCTTGATCTAGATGTGAACCCTTTTGTGATTAGGTGAGCTATATAGAAGATTTTTCTAACCACTTTTGCAATGTGATTGTCAAAGGAGAGGTTACTATCTACTTGGGTTCCCAGATCTCTAATTACTTCTTCCATACTTAGTGGATTACCTCCTATGTGGTAGTTTGTGGGCACTTTGTTTTTCCCAAAGGGGATGACTATGCACTTTTTGGCATTTAGCTTGAGGCCATGGTTCTGACAACAGGTATCTGTCTCCGTAAGACCCTTTTGGAGGATGCTTGTGTCAGCCGGAGAGTAGATTATGACTCCAAGTTTGCAATCATCTGCGAACTTGGTCAGCCACAGTCATCCCGTGCTCGCCTGTACCTCAGAGAAGTACATACCGAACAAGAGGGGTCCCAGGACTGCGCTCTTGTAACTGGTTTAGAGTCGGACATGGCACCCGCAACTCTGACCATGTGAGTTCTATCCCTGAGCCAGTTTGCAACCCATCTCATGATGTACGGGTTGATATTTAAGCTGGTAAGCTTATTTATGATGCCAGAGTGGGGTATTGTGTCGAAGGCCTTTGCGAGATCCAGGTAAGCTGTGTGGACTACCTTTCCCTCATCTATGGCTTTGGTAACTGTTTCAAAGTCAACCAGATTTAAGAGGCAAGATTTGCCTTTAACAAAGCCAAATTGGGTACGGTCCAGTGTCTGGAGGTTCCCAATGACTTTGTTTATGAGATCCATGATGATGCACTCCATAGCCTTGCAGACCAGGTTAGTCAGGCTTATAGGGCGATAGTTCCCTGGATCCGTTGTGGTGCCACCTTTGTGGAGCGGGATTACTGTTGCTGTATGCCATTCTTTCAGTACATAACCTGTAGTAAGGCAGAGTTGGAAGAGCTTCAGCCTTGGGAACAAAGAGAAAATCTTTGTCTAATGGGGCATCCTGAAAGGGACAGCTCTCTCTGCCAAGCACATCTTCTGATGACAGATCCTGTGGCTACTGCCCTACTGGAGGCTTCCATGGCATCACAGCCACAGTGTAGAGGGTTTAGCTACCTGAGAACATGAGCTGCAAAGAAGCCCTTGTTTTCAATGCCAATCAATTTCTGTTTCATCTTCTCAAGAATACATTCTTGGTACCTGACCATATGAAACTGGAAGTTAAAAGCCCTCATGATGAGGGCAGTAGAGGTGTAGACTTTCCTTCTAAATCAGTCTAAGACCCTGCTTTCCTTGTCAGTAGGCAAGAGATTTTTGGAAGAGCTAGCTTTTGCTCCCTCAGGACCTGAAGTTTTCCTTTGGGTTAAGTTCAGTACTGATCTGTTTCAATGAACCTCTAGCACCATAGCTGACTGGATTTCAAACAACTCAAGAAATCCTGAGCCAAATGGAAATTATCCTGGGAAGGAGTCTGCATTTTAAAGTGAGATGTAGAACTGCCTAGCCTTAGGCTGAGTCAAGCTGACAGGTGTTAATTTTGGTTTGGACATCCTGGGTCTCAATTACACAGGGGTAACAGTCTTAGAGCTTTTCAGTAGAGAAAAGATGCTTAATGCTGCCATTTGGTCTACATTAATCTTCCCTCAACCTCAAGAAGCATGAGGACACCACCCCTACACTAAGCTAATAACAACATGTGCATTGGCTTCAAAAGCCCCCCACAAGGAGGCATCCAGCCCAACTGACTGCACCACAGATTCATGAGGACATACCAGTGTTTGACAGTGTGGCAGCTTCCGGAGGGGTCTAGCCAAAGACTCGGACAACAAATTCCTAACAGGCTGAAAATGCACCTCTCCAACTTCAGTGCTGACAGGCTACCTCTCCAACTTCAGTGCTGACAGGCTTTGGGAAACCCTTGAATTCCGAAAGGCTGTTCCATGGTTCCCTTCGTTTCTCCTTAGGTTGCTTCTCCAACTGCATATGCTACGATAAGTGGCTAAGGAAGGCCTTGGCTGAAGCTATGGCAAGATGGGACCAGACATATGGTTATGAGCCAGACAGTCCTAAGAAGACTTCTTTTCATGTCAGATTGTCCTTGGGTTGACTATAGTACAATATGGACAACTTGCCATGTCATACTCTGTGGCTAAACAAAAGACATGAGTGACAGTTTTTGTGAAGGATTTGTTTCCTCACATTCAAGGCAATTATTAACTTTTGCAAAGTCACTGACAGAAATCCATTCTACACAAGAAAAAAAAACTGCATCTATCACCCTCTTTTTCCCACATCTGCATGGGAATGTGCATTCTTCTCAAATGCATATGGGAGTGCATTATCCTCACTCACTGTCTACCTAACTGTTATGCAACAGTCGAGTCGGTATACATAAGTTAGGTGAGTGAGTACCCCCCCAGCTATATAAAAAAAAAGGACTTCTCCAAAGGAGTACTTACTTGAAACCAACATGCTGCTGGATGGATGACACTTGTAACAGCATGCAGTTCCAAAACTGCAGCAGGAAACTATGAAGATGATATCGAACAAATGCCCTGCTTTTACCAATGCTGTCCAAGTGGGAGGGGGGGTTGTCAGTTAAAGCCAGAAGGGGGAAGACAAGCGATATGGAAATAAGGCCTGCAACTAGGCTCTTTGCAGGTAAGAACACCAGATGACATGACTGCAACAAGTGAATTTTAAAGTGAACACAGCAATTTACACCAATTGGAAAGAATAAACAAGTCACTATCAAGGAAATGTGAAACTGATTGCTTGTACAGAACTGACTCCACATTTCATCACAATTAACTACACTGTTGTCTTAAAGCATGTTCATTTATTCAAAAAGTACACAAAATCAAAACTTCACTCACCTTTGTTTACGGATTTAGCAAGTTCTGATGTTCCCGAAGTATCAACTGGCCGGCTAATATCTCTGGTACTCGTCCCCTGGATGTCTTTAACTGCAAAAATCAGACAAACAGCTAGTTACTCAAAAGAATAATAAAGTAGACTTTCAATCTCCAACCTTTTAAATGCCTACCAATTACTGCAAAAAGAAAACCGTTATCTTTACACTCAGTGACACAGCATGACAAAGCCCAAGCTCCATGCAAACTCGCGCACTCTATCCAAAACCAAACACCACCCATCCCAAAAATGGGTATGTGCATGTTTTCCGTGCCCCACTAATCACAAAAAAAAATGGGCCTCTGCATGTTTTCTGTGCCCCACTGTTCACTGACACCAAAAAGAGAGATAGATTGTACAACTATTTTTTGTTTCTTTAGTCTACATTTTTCTTCATCCTTTTGTAGTCTACTTCCAACATTCAAGAGCCACAGCCTCTGCCAGAAACATCTTCTAAGTTCTAACTTCATCACCAAGGCATTGGTCTAGGGTGAAATACAATTCCGACCAGTCTACCCTCATAACCTATGAACAATCCAAAGAATGTCAGCACAAGCTCAATCTAATCAGGCCACCACCACCCTGCATCTTACAGTTATTGATCAGTGAGGCACCAGAACATTCTTCTAACTTGTCTGAACTATTTCCACTATGCTTTAATGACTGCATGCTAGCTGCAATGAAATGTACATCCAACTGCTGCTGCTGGTGAAGGGACGCACACACACACACACACTTTTGCATTGAGACTACCCCATGCTGGTCAACTAACACAGAAGTCATCAACTAATACACAGAAAATTTCCAAAAAGTAGCCATCGACATTACATGCAGAAAGTTGGCTGCTTTAAGAGCCCTCATTCATACAGTTTGAAACAACAGGGATATCCACATACTGCCCAGTCCACCACAATCAAAAGACACAACCCGTATTCTGTCAAGCACACAACTCTGACCTAACATAACTGGTGTATCAATGTCCCACCAACCCAACATCCATGCACTACTAATGTACACCAACAATCTCAAATGACTCTGCATAACTATCCCAGCCAACTTACAACACAATCTCTAGGCATTACTGTCAGCCCATGAACAGTATATACACCAACAGAATTCCAGTCAACACATATAGACCCTACACATACAGAAATTCCCTTCTTAACTAAAGAAACTTGCAGCAATTAACTGTTACAAACCAACACATAAAGAAATGGACTGAAGAATGTAAAAAATCCCAGCACATCAGCTCTTATTCTGCACTTCATTCAGCCATGTACTTGAACAGCAAGCAATTGTACAGTCCAAATCCGCACCAACCAACCCCATGTCCACAACAGCTGCACATTGCTACTGCAGCAGTAGCAATTACAATGCAACTCAGACATACTAAGCAATCCCAAACAGCAGTGTTCATGCATGCACAATGGAAATATTTATACTAGGCCACAAAAAATACAGATCAGTTTTAAGATTACAAATGATGCAGACTTAGCAAAACAAAAAACAATTTTCAGGCATGTTGCACTACAACGTAATCTAATTAACACATCATTCCATTTGTTCTGTAAGAAAGCATGTACAACACAATTTATATAGGCAAAAAGTTATCAGAATTCCACAAGTTCTGTCTTATACCATCTAATGTCACTGGCGGAGCAGGTGCTGCCATCTTTGGAGATGTAGGCCTTGGAGAACTACTAGTTTCAACAACCATTCGTGGTTCTGGCGGAGATGTTGGTGCAGACGTAGCAGCAGAGCTGACAGGGGAATCTTGGGAAGAGACGGAAGGAGCAGAAGACCCAGATTTAGGTGAGCGGGGAGGGTATGAACGAGTCACGGCTGAGAAAACAGAAAAAAAGACAACTTCAGAAAAACAAGTTTCAGTGAAACAGATGCTGTGCAATACCTCAGCAATTTTGTTTCCATAGTAACAACCTCACAAGTCTTAATTATTCTCTCACCAACGTAAATGTATTTTACAAATGTGTAGAATTGGACCACAAGGATTTTTTTTTTTTTATTAACCACAAGTCAGTTACAAAAGAAAAGTAATAAGCAGCAACAACATATCTTCTACCAGTACCAGAAAACCATTTATTGACTTTAGTTAGGTATTTCTTTTCACATCTCAAAAATAAACTATAATGTATATATAACATAACACTATTATGAAAAAATGTATAACTGCCTGACTTTCAGAAATTCAAAACAGTGACAATGGTCAGAAAATTACTCGTCCAAAGGAGACAAGAAGGTATTCCTGACCAATAAAGGAGGGTCTTCTCACAGAGAGACATACATAATATAATAAAAACCCATCCACTGACGGTGAGAATCCTCCTAGACGGGTCCTTGACTGGGCAGAATCTCAAGCTTAAGTCCTTACAACTAGACAATGCATACCTTAGGGAATGTATCCATAGGAAGCTAGTCCCAAGGGGACAGAGTCTAGAAAATTCCTAATGGTCTAGTTCATGACTCAGTATTACTGCATGAATTATTTACAGTATTTGATAAGTGCAGTTTTGAACTTATGCGGATTCTCGTCAAATCTAATGAGAGAGAGAGAGAAATGACTATTACTTGACGGCATTAACTCTTCTAGATGCTTCGTTGAAAAGAAATTTGTTTGAAATGCAATACTGTGACTATCTCAAGTTGTTTGATACTGTAACCACGAAAAATTGAAAAACCTAAAACCACTAAGCACAATAAACTGGCAAGGGATGAATCGGCTTATGCAGAAGGGAAAGCCTACACTCTGCCTATGAACAGAATGAACTTCTCTGTTGATGGCAACTCTAAGAATATGTGTGACAGACTAATTATGTCACCTATGAGGAACATTGTTGATCATTCCTTTAATAGTGGTAACAGGAATGATTTTTTTTAGACCCAATGGAGTACCCACCTGAGACACTCCACGACACTAGCTCAAAGAGAGGTAGTGACCCAATGGTTACCCACGACAACGGAGACAACAATACTCATGGAGGCACTGAGCCCAATTTGGGATATTTCTGAATTTGACAATACATTGACTAGTGTTGAATGTGATTTATTAGTCAGTTTTGCACTACCTAGCTTTCCTACTGTATACAAAATTGATTTTAAATTTTTTAATTATAGTAAGCTGTTGATTGAGGCTAAGCATTTAGATTTATTCAGGAAAGGCTTCACTTTTGTTTCAACCTTTTCCTATAATATTGCTTATTTATTAACCAACTTGAAATTGTTTATTAGAAAATTAAATCTGAAAGGCATTTATCATGACAGACCCAACTTACAACTGAATAAGGGAAATTTTACTAGAGCCAGCAACTTTAATCCACCTGTTCACCCTACTTTACTACTGTATGAAAAATTTTGTGAAAATGATTTTAGGAAGATTTTGAAAAAGTCTTGTTTTAGATACATTAGTAATATGTCTAATGATAAGATAAAATTACTTTATGAGATTTGTGGTGATCGTGAGTTGGGAATAATGAAGCCGGACACGGGAGGGGGTGTTATGCTGATGGATTCCATACACTATATGGCTAAGATGTTTAAGTTACTAAATAATGAATCTCGTTATAATAGATCAAGGAACAAAATTAACACAGCGTACCGTAAAAGTAGTTATGTACTCACCATAACAATCCATTTGAGTAGTAGTTCATTTGTCTTCAACCTGTGGGTTACGGATCCGTATTGGATCTGACTCGGCCGCATATCCAGCATCTGACCTGAGCTCAAAGCTCCTCCCCTTAACCATAATGCCCCCGTCTCCTTCCCTTCAGATTTAGTTAGCTGCCTAATCTCGTACTCATACCCAACCCGAACAGGACCTTGTCACTACCAGAAAATAAATTTCTGAGCAAAGATCGGGACAAAGGGCATCCCGAGGGTATCCAACTTATATATATATATATATATATATATATATATATATATAGATAGAGAGATATATACAGATATCTCTAGTCCACAACAGTTCAAGTTCAGACGAGGCCGGAGAAAGGAGGGGTGGAATGGTTGAAGACAAATGAAGAACAACTTCTCAGATGGAACGTTATGGTGAGTACATAACTTCTTTATCTGAAGTTGTTGTCTTCATTTGCACCTCAACCTGTGGGACAGAGTCCCCAGCTACTACACACCTGGGAGGCCATCATGGAAAGATATTCCGGAGCACGGCAGAGCCAAAAGATGCCCTGTTCCTGGATACAAAGTCCAATTTATAATGTGAGATGAAGGTATGAGATGAGGCCCAAGTATTTGCAGAACAATCATCATCCAGTGAAACTCTGGACCAAAAAGCTGCTGAAGTGGCCACAGACCTGGTAGAATGTGCTTTTACCTGACCTGGTTGGGAAATCCCCCTGACAGAATACATCCAGATAATACACTAGGAAATCCAGCGGGCAATAGTAACTTTGAATACTGGTTTCCCTAAAAAGGGTTTGGAATAAGAAACAAAACGTTGGTCAGATGTAAGAAAAGCTTTTGTCCAGTGCAAATAGAAATGTAACTGCCTATGTGCATCCAACAAATGCAACTTATATTCTCCCTTGTTTTGAAAATTTGAAAATAAAAATCCACAGCAGCCAAGAAAGAAGTACAAGTCCACAGTGGTAACATATACCATAAATGATGAAAAAAACCCCACTGGGGCCACCACGACTGGTTAAAACTTTAATTAAAACACAGATAAGCGCTTCTGAGCATTAGCTCTTCATCAGATCTAAAATACAGTTAAAAATTAACCATATTTAAACAAAATGACAACCAATCAGGATCAATAGCAAAACCTACGCCTCTTCAATATGGATTTTAAAGGCATACAACCATTTAACCCAGGTGTATGGTTAGCTTGCAATTTAGCTATCCATCTTAACTCAGCTAATTCACTACTATGTACAATGTCCCATCCTCTCATGGTCTCTTGTTGAATGTACAATACCATTTATGATCCTTGTATATTTCTGTATGCTGATGCAAAGTATTACTTCTCAAACATAATCTGATGTCACTCATATGTCGCTGTATACATTGTTTTAACATTCTATTCATTTTCCCAACATAGAATGCTTGGCATGATATGCACTCAGCTAGATACACCACATTTCTAGTTCTGCAGTCTGCATGTAATCTAGATATATACTTCCTGCCTGACACTGGGTGTACAAAAATATTATTTTAGTAAAATAAAAATAATACTAATCACTAAAGGTCGGTGTGTAACCACAAACATCACAGAGAGATAAAATGACAGTCCGACCCACCAAGGCTCTTTTTGTCTTTCCGCTTTTCCTGGTTAGGGGTCACCACAGCGGAACTCCGGTCTGCTAATGATTGGCAGTAGATTTTCATGAACGCCGAGGTGCCAGCTCGACATTCAATCTTCAATGAAGGCACGCCCATTTATGCATGTCTTTCGAACGCCCACCCAACCGCGGGGAGGACATGCAGACTCCACACAGAAGGCACTCCCCCGCACTCCAACAGAGAATCAAACGGGAAAACCTCTTGCTGTGAGGCAACAACGCTACCGCTGCTGTAAGCATAAAAAATGTTAAAAAATTGTAAAAGCAAAAAAATTTAATGAGCAATAAAACCAGGACAAGCGCTTTCACAACTAGTGCTTCATCAGATCCTACTAATACAGAGTAAAAAAAAAAAAACTCAAGCTTTTGAAAAACAATAAACCAATCAATCAGACAAGAATAGCAATTAATGATGTAAAGATCTTGCCTTCAGGGCAGGTTTTAAAGGAATAGTAAAATTACACCCAGGCATTCTATGTGCCTGTAAGTTTGCTATCCACTTCATTTCCATCAACTCTGTTTTGTTCTATCTATTAAATACATGTTGTGATGTTTTAATGTTAATAACAAGTTTAGAGAACAATTTTAAAAAAAATTTTTCTATGTTCATATATGTATAACTGATATGTAGTTTCGACATATTAGTAGTTATTTGTTGATATTTAATCCATCAAATTAATTCTTGTATTTTGTGTATTTTGTAACACTGTGTCTTTAAAGATTTTAAAAATTGTTTTTTGGCGCCAAAAAGTGCATTTAAACAGTTTTTTCTAAAATGGAGATTAGTTCTGAAGAAGCTCAACTTACATGAGTGAAAGCGCTAAACTGTTATCGATTTGTGGATTAAACACGTTTTTATTTTACTAAACCTTTTTGTCGTGAACTTAGTTAACGCTCCTCTAGCCTTTTATTGGATCTGTTTTGCCTGCCAAGACCCGAGGGGTTCCTTCAGTGTGGTTTTGTGGTTACGGAGTTTTTATTACACGCTGACAATTGGTTTCTGAGAACTCTGTTTTGTTGACAATATCACCACCTCTTAAATTATCTCTTAAAATTTCCATGACTGTAAATTTAAAGGAATGTCCTCCATGATTACTAATATGTTTATATAGGACATTAAGTGTATTCTTCCTTCTTATATCCCCCAAGTGCTGCAGAACCCTCTCTTTCAAATTTTTATTGGTTTTGCCTATATAAAATGATTCACAGGCTACACACTTTGCCAAATAAACTAAGTAAGTACATTTACAGTCAGCATAAAAGTTAAAAACAAGTCAGATTAGTGGTTGGATGTATAAAAAATATTATTGCCAGACAAAGAACGACAGGCTTTACATGATCTACAGGGGAACGTACCCATCCTATTTGTTACTTCCTTGTTCTTTCTAAAGGGTTTACAGCAAAGCTGTCTTTTTAAAGCTAAATCATTCCTATATACAAACTTGGGTGAATCCCCAACTACTTCATGAATCTTTTCATCTAAACACAGAAATGACCAATTCTGCTTTATGACATCACAAACAGACTATATATTGCTTCGAAATGTCAGGGAAAAACCACATTTAGGCTATTAACAACATAATGCAATGTTATGGAAATGCTTTAAGTCAAATAGGGTTTACCTATATTTTCTCTCATACTAACTACTTCTTGTGACTTATCACATCCCATAACTTGTAGCCCCTTTCAAAAAAATCATGAACAAGAGTATCATTAGCCTGTAAAAAGTCACTCTCCCTCATATGTAAACGCGAGTTATGTGAAAATTCTTCAGACTTTTGGTGAATGTATGCACAATTTAGATCAATCTGACAAAAAACTTACTTTTGTTACTTTAGGATAAGGACAAGCACTGGGTAAAACATGGGTAGCCTCCCACTGTGCCAACACCAAGTTGGCATTGGTGTTGGCACAGGGGGTACCCATGGCTACATCATCTCTCTGCCAATAATATTAATCATAAAACATGAACAAATTATTGCCTAATATCAATTCAAGAAAACCACATATCTGTATAACTTTCTTTGGTACTTTTCCGTTATCGGGGCAACACTTACAACGCAATTGCTCAGCTGAAATCCAGAAGCTTAACATGTCTGTTCAGCAGGAATGTGTACACTTTTTTTTTTTGGGGGGGGGGTATTAATATTGTTTTTTTTTTTTAAATGAATTTATGTTGGCAAACTGTACACACACCTAGTTAACAGACATGTAAAGGTGCTGGCTTTCCGTGGAACGATCGCAGTGAAAGAGCTGGCCCGATAAGTAACGGACAGACACATGAAAAAAAAATACATGAATGCAGCAAATCTGGATAACATTTTATTTCTGTGTGTTTTTCTTTAACAGTGTGATAATGTCCTTACGTGTGCCTTACCAGCAATGCAACTGAATGTTCTCCCTCTAAAGTTTCTCACTGTAAAGGTCCTGCATGCAGCCCACGATTCATGAGCAGATTGGATCCGACAGACCACACCTCCATGCCAAGCCTGTGTCACGCCCCTTCCCGCGATTCATCTCGCTGGCCTGTCTGGCAAGTAACAGTAAGAAGCATACCAAGATGAAGAAAAATAAGGGACACCCCCCCCCCAAAAAAAAATTATGATTATTGTGCAGTTGAGCCTTTCACACTTTTAGACAAAGCTTCCAAGTATAGCCTTGTACATGACATTATGTAATTTTAAGGGCCAATAATTTCCTTGTGCGGTCGCTGAGCTCCGACAGCAGTGCACTGTCATGTGTTTAAGGAGTTAGTTGTAAACGTGTGAAATGGAAACTCTTTACCAAATAAGATGCGACTTCTACTTTTTATACACGTATGTTAAGATTAACACCTATAAGATGTGCAGCTAAAACACATGAAATTACTGCTTCAGTGGTCAGACACCACATTTAAGGTGTTGCCCCGATAACGGAAAAGTACCCTTTCTTTTCATCAAATATTGCATGGGATGAAATAAAATCTTTAAAAGCTGTGATTCCATAAAAATTCAGAATTACAGTAAATAAATTCAATAAGGACCAATAATATCTGGCAGATGCTGGGTTACTGAGTTCCTCTCCATATGGGTGGAGAATATACTTAAAGTAATGCTATCCTATGCATCAGCAATGATTTATGACATTTCCTGTTTTCTAAGATCTCTAAGAGATTCATATGAATCTATAACTGGTTATAAAAGTTATTTATGTGTGACTTTAAATGTAAATAATTTATTTACTGTGCCAACACCTATGCCAACTTGGTGTTGGCACAGTGGGAGGCTACCCATGTTTTATCCAGTACTTGTCCTTGGAAGGCAAGTTTGAAAGTATACCATCGATTTGTGGATGATATACTTATTTTATGGAGTGGTACAACTGAAGAATTATTGCCATTTGTTAGATATTTGGAAAATACAACAGATTTTGTATATTTTACTGTTAGTTATTCTGCTGAATCAACAGATTTTTTTAGATGTGAAAATTTATAAAGATGTGACTGGCAAATTACAAACTAGAGTGTATAGGAAAAGTTGCTGGAGAAATAACATGTTAATGCATGACAGCATGCACCCAAGGCACATTTTTGATAATGTAATGAGTGGGCGAGGTTAAGAATTTCCAGACTGTGCACTGAAGACAGTATATATGAAAGTGAGTTGGGTAATATGCAGCATATGTTTGCTAGTCATGGCTATCCAGCACAGAAAGTTAAGAGAACAGATAGGACAAAAGGTTGGAAAAGGAATAAAGGCAAGCCCCGGTTTGAATGCAATATGAGAAGTTCTGGCAATGGGATTATTGCTAATGAACAAAAATTGAATAATAACCCATTTGTGGGAATAACTTTACATTATAACAGTGATATTGATGCCGTTTCCCAGGTGACAAAAAAGAACTGGAAGATTTTACATATTGATGATAAACTGAAAGTACTAGTAGGCCCCCACCCCAGATTTGCTTACACTAACAGTCAAAACCTGAAACAGATTTTATGTAAGAACATACTTCCCAACAAGTCTAATGCACACACAGGAAGAAATTGGGAACTTTCAAATGCAGAAAAATGCAAGGCATGCCAATATGTTAAAGAAAATATTTTTGTACACCGTGTGTCAGGCAGGAAGTATACATCTAGATTAATTGCAGACTGCAGAACTAAAAATGTGGTACATCTAGCTGAATGCACATCATGCCAAGCATTCTATGGCAAAATGAATAGAATGTTAAAACAACGTATACTGCAACATATGAGTGACATCACATTATGGTTGAGAAATAATGCTTTGTATCAGCATATAGAAATAAAAGCATATATTTCACTTTATAGTACTGTACAATCAACAAGAGAGCATGAGGGGAAGGGACATAGTACACTGTACATTGTATTGAATTAGCTGAGTTAAGATGGATAGTTGAATTGCAAGCTAACCATACACCTGGGTAAATGGTTGTATGCCTTTAAAACCCCTACTGAAGGGGTGTAGGGTCCTGCTATTGATCCTGATTGGTTGTCATTTGTTTAAATATGGTTGATTTCAACTTTTTTATTTATTTATTTATTTATTTTAGATCTGATGAAGAGCTTAATGTTCGAAAGTGCTTATCTGTGTTTTAAATTGTTTTAACCGGTCGTGGTGGCTCCAGTGGGTTTTCTTTTCTTTATTGTTTTGAAAATTTGTGAAGAATACAGGGAGATTGATAATCTGGTTAATGGGAAGAAATGATGGGTTAGTACACACTGTCCTTATGAAAAATCATATAAGGGGCCTTGATCGATAGTGCTTGAAGTTCAGACACTCTTTTGGCAGAAGTAATGGCAACTAAGAATGCAGTCTTCCAAGACACATTGCAAATCCACTGAAGCTGCAGATTCTGGGGGGGACAAAAGCCTGAACCACTAATGTAAGATCTCACAGAGGCGTAGGATCCTCCACCGGTGTCTCAAAAGAAAAGTACCTTTAAGGAAGGTCTTGCAAAGCTTAGAGGATGCTAAGGAAGCCCTACTGTGCCCCGCATGAAAATTGGAAATTGCAGCCAGTTGAACTTTGACTGTAGAGGAACTGGCGCCTTGCTGAAAAATCCCAGACAAAAATTCTAACACCGCAGAAACTGGAGCAGTAAAGGGATCCAATGCACGCTGCGAAGCCAATATAGAAAAATTTTTCCACTTGCTATTGTATACATTCCTGGTGGAAGACTTGTGAACCGCCACCACAATTCTTTTCACGGGGGAAGATAAACTGGGAGTCCTGATAATCATGGGAACTGAAGCAACCAAGCAGTGAGCTTTAGATTGTCCAAGTCTCCAAGTCTGGAGAGTCCCTGATGGATGAGAAATGAGATCTGGAACTGGATCCAGTGTCCAGGGTGGATCCACCAGACAAGACCACAGAGAGGGGAAAACAGACATGGCGAGGCCAGAATGGGGCAATGATGATCACAAAACTCCCCAGCCTGAGAGCTTTTTGAAGAAACTTTGGTATCAAGGGTACAGGAGGATAAGCATACTGAAGACCGGGAGGCCAAACAAGAGTCAGAGCATCTCTGGGGGGCTTCTCCCTGAAGGGGATTCAGAGCGAAGAACTCGCTGCCTTTCTCGTTGGAAGGAGATGCGAAAAGATCGCAGCAAAGCTGACCCCACTTGTGAAAGATTTGTTCTGCTACTGAACGATTCAGAGACCACTTGTAAGACATTAGGATAGTTCTGGTGAGCCTGTCCGCAAGAATGTTGGACTGTGTGCTTTGCCACCAGAAACCAGCTGGTGGAGATCGACCATTAGCACACTCTCATGGCTTTGTGACAAAGGGGGTAGGATTCGGTTCCCCCTGTTTGTTTATGTACCAGACCACCGACAAACTGTCTGTTTGGATAGCAATCATCCCTAAGGAAAGATGGGCATGGAGAGCCTGCAACATAAGAAGCACCGCCCTCATCTCCAGGACGTTAATATGCAAACTGGTCTCGGATGGGGACCACATGCCTTGGACCGTCCTTCCCAAGCAATGCCCCCGCAACCCAGCTGGGAGGCATCTATGGTCACTGTGGCCTTGGGAATTGAAAACAGAAAAGGACATCCCCGGACTAGGTCTAGGGAATGAATCTACCACTGAAGAGAGGTCCTGCACACTTGGGAGATTCGAACAGGGTGTGACAATGGTGGATCTAACAGGGACCATTGTACAGCATTGTATCTGCATGTGAAGACGTGCCAAGGTTAGGAGGCTGATAATAGCCCTCATATACCCCAACCCCATAGTACTAATTCTGTTGTCGGAGATTGGGTTTGAAGAACGCAAAGAATATGCAGCTTCAAGTTGTGTATCCTGTCTGGAGTAAGTAAGACTTTTGTCTGGATAGTGTCTAACCGAGCCCAAATATATTCTAATGTCTGAACTGGGGCTAAATATGACTTGCTGAGATTGATGGTGATGCCTACTCTCTGGGCTAGCAAAAGGAAGGTATCCCTCACTTGGCAGAGTTGATGCTTGGAAGGGGCAGCGAGGAGCCAATCGTCCAAGTAGGGGAAAACCTGAATGCCCTGAAGTCTTAGGTGAGCTGGTACTACTGCCATCACTTTGGTGAACACCCTGGGGGCTGTGGTGAGATGAAAGGGGAGCGCTTTGAATTGGTAATGTTTGGCTACCAGCCGGAAGCGGAGAAACATCCGAGAGTGCCTGTCCATCTTGATATGATAGTACGCATCTTGAAAGTCGATCGAGCACATCCAATAGTTTTCCTGTAGGAAGGGCAGGATAGACTGAAGGGTGACTATCTGGAATTTCATCTTGGCCACTGACAGGTTCAAGGCGGAAAGATCCAGAATCAGTCTTAGGTTCCCCGTCTTCTTTGGCACTATAAAGAACCTGGAATAAATGCCTAATCCGGACTGGTCTTGGGGGACATGTTGGATGACCCGTTTTTCTAGCAGCTTTGCTATTTCCAGTGCTACGTCCTCCCTGTGCACGGCTGGAACGTCCAAGAGGTGATTTGGTAGTAGAGGTGGCTTGAGGAATTAGAAAGAATAACCTCAGGATATAATCTGCAACACCCACCAATCTGTTGGGATGGACTCTCACTCCATTAGGTGTGATAACTGGCCCCCAACTGCCTCCAAACTAGGAGAGTTGGGCATAACTTCAGGGCTGTTGCGCGGGTCTGTCCAAAAATGGTTCTCGAGATCAGTAGTTTCACAGACCCCCTCTGCCAATAGGGCAATGGCTATCATATCCCCCTCTGCTCCTGGGGGATGATGAGTCCTGAATGTCTCAAGAAAATGCCTGGGACTTCCGGAGCCAAATCTTCTTAATCCCTCGCTGATTCCTAGGAAAGGATCATTGAGGGACGGAGAAGCGGATCCCAACAGCAGACAGTATCTTCACATCCTTCTCACTCTGAACCAAAGTCTCACGGACCGACCTTCTAAACAGGGAGGAACTGTTGTACGCCCCGTTGGTGAACAATGTCTTAAAGTGTTCCGAAAAATGACAGATCCGAAGCCAGGCGTGTCGCCTGATGGCAACACCTGTGCAAGCTGCCCTAGTGGCTCCCTCGGTACCATGGGAGAGGAGACGCATCAAGGTGTTCGCAACACAGTTCAGAGGGGCCATACGAGTGGAAAACAACTTCTTGTCCTCCGCCATGGACCCAGGGGTCGACTCAGAGGTCTCCTTCACTAGGTCTCACTGCAGCCGAATGACATGTGCCATGTAATTCAGCGCTCTTACTGAAAAAGTCAATGAAGCGTACACCCGCTTCACAAATCGGTCCATCGTCCTTGATTCTCAGTCAGGAGGATGAACTGTAGAGCTCTCCTGATCGAGCTCTTTCCTAATAGTATCTGCTGCCACCATAGCATCAACAGGGGACCCCTTGTACCAGTGTTTCTTACCTGAGGGTGGGCTGAGAACTTTATCTGGGCACTTTGGGATGTGCTCCACCGTGTCCAGTTCCTTCCATGTCGGAGATGTTATAAAGTCTACCAGTGTATCAGCGGGAGGAGACATCAAGGAAGTAGAGGGGCCTGCACCAAATGCCTCGAGGAACACAGATTCATCTGAGGTAGGTTTCTGGAAACACACACACACACACACACACACACACACACACACACACACACCACCCTAGCGAAGGAGTTCCTCAGGGGTTACCGGGGGGAACCTTCTCCTTCCTCCAAATCGGTGTCTTCGGTGAGTGAAGCCGGAAGGGAGTCTAAGCGCCTCCTTTTGCACGTGCGTTTGTGAGGAACCTCTTCAGTAGAGATCTCTGAGGAGGACTCGCCAACATCCTGCTGATCCCATACGGGAGCTTCCTGAGGCAAAGCAGCAGCAGACTGTCCCTGAAAAGCCGAAGAACAACATACATCCTGAAAAAGGCCTGTAGGAGCCGTCCCCTTCTGCCCCGATGGAGGAGCCAGAGCCGAGTCTCCAAGCACAGAGACACCAAGGGGAAGACAGTGCTCCTACACACTTGGAGCTAAAAGCATCCCCTCGAATCTGGCGCCAAGACTACAGCTCTGAGAGCCAGTCGGATCAGACACGCTCAAGGGCGTGGCAGGTATCAAAATGCAAGGAACCGTTGCTGCCAACCCCTCGACCTTGAGGATCCTCAGATCCAAGGGCTCCAAAACCAAAGGTCAGATCAGAGAAGGAGTAATCGGGGTAAAGAATGACTGCATACTCCCCCGCTCCAGAGGAGTAAGACTCCCACCTGAATCTGAGTGCTGATGAAATTCCACAGCATTCTGTCCATCTCTGCTTTACTAAGGCTCCAGGTGGAGAGGGACAAGGAGGCAAGCTACATCGGCCTGGACAGACGGTGAGGGGAAGCCTGTACTGGAGACCGGATCCGGGGCTCCTCCAGCTCAAGGGAAAACTGGGGAGAGTGAAGCCAGGAGAGTCTGGTCTGGAGCCAAGCGGTCCAGGGACGTCTTTCTGGGCCTGTCCTTTTTAGCTTTTTCCCCTTCCCCGGACCTCTTGGTGAGAGTTTGAGTCCCAGAGGCCTGGGGGGGGGGGTTAAGAAGTAGCTGCCAAAGCTGAAGGCATCGGGACTACAGTCCCCATAGAAGGAAGGAGGCCCTTCAGTATAAGTTTATCCCTCCTGTCCTTCAGTGCCCTGGGGTTGAACTTTGCACAGATGGAACAGGAGTAGTGGCCCACCCCCAAACACACCACGCACAGAGTGCAGCAATCAGCTGGGGAGAGCTTATGGCCACACTGTGCATTTCCTGAAGCCTGGCTTGGGAGTTTTTGACATCATTCCACTGCAGGACCAGGACACTCATAACACGGAAAGGAAAGAGGTAGAGAAAGTTTTTTTTTTTTTTAAACAGACATGTGGAGAGGTTAGACAGTAGAGAGACAAAATACAGAACAAGAGAAAGGTAAAAGTCCCAAAAACCTCTCACTTACCAAAAACGAAGCAGAGAGCTCAGACCACAATACGGACATTGCAGGTGGCACATGAGATCTGAAGGGAGGAAGGAAACGGGTGCATTATGGGTAAGGGGAGGAGCTTTGAGCTCGGATCAGATGCTGGATAAGTGGAAGAGTCGGATACGATATGGATCTTGAATCCACAGGTTGAAGAGCAAATGAAGACAACTACTTCAGATATGATTTATTCCTTAAGGATCTGTGGGACAAGGATGTCACTGATTACAATTTATTTCAATTTCTTAAAGTCGAAGAAGCCATTATTCCAGCAATCTCTGGTATCTCAAAAATACACAAAGATGTTAATGACACCCCCCCCCCTTTACGAACAATAGTTGCAGCTGTTGGCTCAAACCCACCCAATGGCCATTTTCAAAGATGGGTATTTAAAAACATTTTTACAGGAACACAGATATGTGCTACAAGATTCAATTGATTTTTTTAAGAAGCATTAACTAAAACCATTACAATGACTCCTGGCTACTGGTGACAGATTATGTTATAAGACTTGTTCTCATCTATACCACATAAAATAGGCCTTGAGTGGTTCAGAAAGGACTGCCTAATTCAACATATGGTCCCATCCCCCAAAGTATTAAAACTAATTCCATAAAATCTACTAAAATATTATCTAATAATTTTCTGTTTTATGAGGAGGGATATTTTAAGCAGGTGGCTGGAGTAGCTATGGGGGCAGCTTGTACCCCCAAATATGCAAACATCATTCTCTGGTTTCGGGAACAAACACTTGTGTTTAAAACTGATTTCATAAAGCACACACTAACTTATTTTTGTTTCCTGGGTGACATATCTGGTGCCTGGAAAGGTAGCGTTTTGGATCTTGAAAACTTTGTAGAATTTTTAAACACTTCCACTATATTTTTAAAGTTTACTTTTGCATACTCCCTTGAATTTATTAATTATTTAGATATAACTTTGACTAAACAGGGTTGGGCAAAAATATGTCTCCACTCTGTACAGGAAACCAACTTATTCGAACACTATTCTACATTTTAGTAGCAAACATTCCTTAACACAGAAAAAAAGCTTAGTGAAGGGACAAATGGTACGTGCCTCGAGAATTATATCCAAGGACACACATTTTCATGTAGAAATTGACAAGTTGTTCCATAAGTTTCTGGAAACAGGGTACTCCCCTTTGGATATGTTACAGGATATTAGGAATGAAGTTGCTAGAATACGAGAACTTAATTTTGTTCCTTTACTGGGAAAGGGTTTTATGGAAGATTCAGTGGATGTGTTCCAAGGAAAACCTCCCTTTTGAATATACTGTGACTTTTAAATAAGGACCTTGGAGTAAAGAGGTTAGGAAAGCTTTTACTGAGAAATGAAAGGTCATAGTCCATGATGACCTTATTTATCCTGTTCTTGATGCAACTCCACAGTTTGTATATAAAAGGCATTTTAACTTAAAAGAAAAATATGAAAGGATTTCTTATAGAAATGATTTGTTTTTAATAGAACTAATAAAGGAATGCTTATATGTGGATGAAGCCCAAAGTGTAAATATATTTATGCAAGACAGACTCTGCAATTACAGAGTAATTCTTACAATTTTAAGTTATCCTATACCTATGACTGAAAGTTGGCAAGAGTTGTTTATATTGCTTTTTGCGACTTCTGCCATTACTATTATACATGTAAAACTGAAAGGTAGTTAAAACATCACATGTACGAACATGTATACGATAGTAAAACATTAAATGAGCATAATACCCTCTTTAAACATACATTGTTATGCGAAAATTACAAAATTTTTTTTTTATTTTTTGTGGTACTTCATATTTTCCCCAAACCCAAATAAAATGAGTGCACCATGGGAGATGAAACGTGAGAAGTGTGAACTTAAGTGGTAACTCGGATTACAAGCTAATAAGATGTCAGGCTTAAATGAAGCTATTTCTATTTCTAGCATACTTAAAACACGAGCCTCTAAATTGTAAATATAATATGCACGCCGTCGTACAAATACTGTGTTTTTTATTTTCAGGACTAATGGTTTTATGATGTATTTTTATGGTACATTTTTTAATATGGTTACTTTAAGAACATTCTGCAACGGTCACCTTGAAATATAGTGATTAATTATTTCACTAATGTGATTTGCTTACTAAAGTCATATGCACTGTTATAATTTATTATTTAAATGTGAAATTTTGTGTGTTCAAACGTTCTGATGAAGTTCCAAGTATATGGAATGAAAGCAGTTAAGATTTAGAGATTTGTCTGTGCATTAATTATTATTAGACTTATTTCTACCTTGTTCATGGTGATTTCATAATTTTTCAGTGGGGCTTGCAGATTTTTGGAAACCTTTGTACCAGCTAAAGCTAGACAACATCAAGGATTAATGACTTCCCCAGTTCTGCACCAACTCCAGTAGACAAGAAAGCATGGTGAAGGTGTGCATTAAAGACCAAGCGGCCACATCACAAACATCTAAAACAAACATTCCAAAAGCAGGGTCAGGAGGCAGCACCTCACCTAGCTGAGCAATCTCAGACTCTACCAATTAAAAAGAGCCAGTTAGCTGCCTAATGGCAAACAAATATGCAGAAGGCAATCCTTTGCTTGGCAAATACACTTCACTCAGCACAAATACAGTAAAGGAGGTGAACGACTATGCATGACTTTCTAGAAACATATACTTCTTGGAGATCACAGCTGATACTGCACACAAAGAATATACTAGTGTATCCCACCCGTGAATTTTGCAGTGACATGAAAGAGAGGCAGGACTAATGCAGGGAAAACAAAAGTTATGTACTCCTCATAATTATGCATCTGTTTTGTGCATTTTCATTCTTCCTTAACTGATGGGTTTTGGATCAGACCTCAATCCAGCTTGGCCACATTTACTTAGACTCTCAGATCCGACTCTGAAGTTCCTCCCTTTACCCATAATACCTTAGAATACTGTAATACCTCACAGTGAATTTGTTGCCCCCAAAATAAGATTTAATTACAGGCCAATATAAAAGGAAAGCCAATAGGAAAGAAAGGGTCTCAAACCTGGAACAAAGATTCCTTATTCACTACCAGGTCACTCCCAGAGGAAAAGGGAAGGAGGAAGAACGGAGGGAAGTAAAGGAAGAAAAAAATGGACAACACAGATGCATAGATAAGGTCAGTACATAACTTTTTAATCTGATGCTGTCATTTTCAATCATTCCTCAACTGAAGGGACAGAGTCCCCAGCTATATGATCTGGGTGGCCCTCACAGAAGGATATTCTTAAGCACCACAGAACCAAAGTCATCCCTCTTTCTGGCAATCTAATCCAATTTGGAAAAATCACTACAGGTATGAGGTGGCTGCAGCACAAATGTCATTAATGGAAACTCAGGACTAAAAGACAGAAGTAGTAGCCACTGATTTATTTGAGAAAGCCTTAGGAGATCTGGGCAAGGAAATACTTCTGACTGTAGACAAATAATCCACTTTCCTAATGTAAATTTGGAAACTGTTTTTCTCAGTTTGTTGGAGGCAAAAGAAAAAGAACTAATCTGTTTTTCTGAGATATTTTGTTTTATGGAGATAAAAACAGAGTTGTCTCTGCACATCTAAAAGATGAAGCATATATTCACCCTTGTTGGAGAAAACAGAGAAGAAAACAGGTAAACTGATAACCTGGTTGAGGTTTACCTCAGAGGCTACTTTGGGCTGGAAAGAAAGATTTATTCGTAAGGTAACCCTATCTTTATGGAAAATCAAATGAGGACATTTTTAGGAGATTGCTTTGAGTTCAGACACTCATCTTCCTGCGGTAACAGCCACTAGAAATGCCACTTTCCAAGAAAGAAACTTGAGGTCGGATTTGGCTGACAGTTCAAAGGGGCTCCGAGTTGAACTCTGCAGTAAAACTGTTAGATGCCAAGGTGGAGTAGGGCTTTAACTGGAAGCCTATGCAAAAAAGTACCTTTTGTCACCAGTATGAAAATCTGAGATGGAAAACTGGACATGGATGGTAGAAAAACTAGCTCCCTCTTGAAAAACAGATGCTAGGAAATCCAAGACAGGAGTAATAGGAGCATCAAAGAGATCCAGATTTCTCGGATGGGCTTAACAGGAAAACCTTTTCCATTTACTCTATTAAATCTTCTTGGGTTCATAGTGTGTACTAGGCTAATGGCCCTGGAGCATTTACACGCTTAGCCCATTGAAAGGCCCTGGCATCATGCCGCCCGATGTTAGTTCCCAGTGCCTCTATCAAGTAGAGGCACTGGAGTGATCCCCGGGGTGAACTTTCTATTCCTCATCCACTCATCAAGACATCTCTTGAAGAGGGCCAGTAAAATGCTCTGCTTGACATTTATGTGAAGTCTCTTCCACAGCATGGACAGTCTCTGAGTTATGAACCTGTCCCTCCAGCATGTTCTGTTGAATGTGGTAATGAGATTCAGATCTCTGGAACATGTGGTGTGCAAGGATTGGGATTTCTAACAGGGCTGGGTCAGACATGGCTTTGTAAGTCAAGCAGAGATTGCATCTTCGTAGACGATATGAGAATAGCTAGAGTTTTTTTTTTTTTTTGAGTTTGTCCGTGTACATGTGTTTAAGGCCTAAAATCCTCTATGTGAGGTACTTTTGTGGCCTTTTCAGCTGTTCCATGTGTCTAGAGAGGTACATGCCAAATGGGGCATTATACTCGATGATTGGCCTAATGAGGGAAGAGTAGAGAGAGATAATGACCTCTTTCTTCCTGAATGCAAACCCCTTGGTAATGAGATGTGCCACACAGAAGGACATTCTTACCACAGTGGCAATGTGGTGGTCGAAGGAGAGATTGCTGTCAACCTGTGTCCCCAGATCTCTTATAACACCTTCAGTGTTCAGTGGGCTCCCATCAATGTGGTAATTAGTGGGAACTGAGCTTTTCCCAAAGGGGATGGTGACGCATTTTTTTGCATTAAGCTTAAGGCCATGGTTTAGACACCAGTCACTGGGGTCTTAGTGAGGCCTTTCTGCAGGATGTCTACATCACTTGGGGAGTTAACAATGGCTCCCGGCTTGTAGTCATCTGCAAACTTGGTCAGCCAGAGTCCCTCCATGTGGGCCTGGACTTCTGAGAAGTAGAGGGCAAACAGGAGAGAACCCAGGACCGATCCCTGTGGGACTCCACTTGTGGCTGGTCGGCAGTCTGACTTGGAGTCTGCTACTTTCACACTGTGGGCTCTGTAAGCCAATTTGCACCCTGCCTAGTGACATAGGGGTTGATGCCTAGTTTGGTGAGTTTATCAATAATTCCTGAGTGGGGAATGGTATCAAAGACCTTGGCCAGATCAAGGTAGGCTGTATGAACTGCCTTGCCATCATCAACAGCTCTGATGACTGACTCAAAGAAGTCAACCAGGTTGAGGAGGCATGATCTACCTTTTACAAAACCAAATTGTGTGGTATCTAGAGTTTGGAGATTCCCTATGTCCTTGTTAATTAGGTCCATGATGATGATGTGCTCCATAGCCTTACATATCAGACTTGTCAGGCTAATGGGGCGATAATTCACAGGGTCTGTAGTCGTTCCCCCTTTATGGAGAGGGATGACTGTAGCAGTACGCCATTTGGTAAGGCCAAAGCCATAGAAGCTGTGTTCTTGGCCTTGGACAGTGCTGTTTTAACCTGTGCAGCAGTAATACTGGGTGCCTGGCAAATCTACTGGTATTGTGATTGGTCCTTTGGGGGGGGGAGAGGGGTAAAGTTGGCACTGAATCTGTCGGGCAGTATATTGGCTTGGTATAGGAGGTACCATTGTGTAGTAGATCAGGGCAAATCTGGGTATTGCCGCAGAGATTCTTTACATAACTATAGAAGGCCTCGTGGTTGTCTTTACTATCTGCTGTAACTCTGTTTTCATAGCTAGCTTTAGAGGATTTGATGAGGGATCTCAACTTTTTGTTGAGGCTTATAAGGGAGTTTTTCCAGTCTTGGGACTTCACCTTATTCTGCATTCAGCTTCCTCCTCCTGTTGTAGTTTGTTTATGGCAGTGGGCCATCAGACTGGCTTCCTTTTTTTGGAGGAGAGCGTCTTGGTTCTATTGGGTGTGGCGAGATCCTATACTATTGTGTCTCCCATCGCCTACTTAGAGGCGATCTCTGCTTGACTTAAAAAGACATGTCTGTACCAGCTCTGTTAGAAATGCTACATCTAAAGAAGTCCCAGTCCCTCCACACCACACGCTCCAGAGACCTCAACCTCATTACCACAATCAACAGAACGTGCTGGAGGGACAGGTTCATAACCGAGAGACTGCCCATGCTATGGAATAGACTTCCCATACAAGTCAAACAGAGCACCTCACTGGCCCTCGTCATGGGAAATCTTGAGGAGTGGATGGGAAATAGAAAATGCACCCTGGGGAATCACTCCAGTGGCTCTACTCGACAGAGGCACTGGGAACTAAGGTCAGGTGGCACAATGCCAGGGTAATCCTATGGGCTAGGCTTCTAAAGGCTCCAGAGCCACTAGGGTAGTACACACCTATAAACCTACGAACAAAGTGAGTTAGACTGTACCCATCAAAGAAGATAAACTCTCCAGGGTTTGCAGAAATTATTGGTGAGAACAGTGGTTGATGAAGAATCAACCACTGAACAGCTAGACTCCACTGAAGAGCATGCATATAAAATAGAGTCATCAAGACCAACATTACAGCTGCTGCCACATCTTAAAGGACCAGCTGAGCTGGGAGAGAGGGATGAGAAAGAATCTGTGCCACTTAACATCTTACAGACTGTATTCTGCTTAAAGGAAAAAAGGCTAGTTAACTGGCAGTGTCCAGGCAGGCATATATAAACTCCAAGACTTAGACAAGAAGTACATGACACTTGGCATAGTTGACTGTGATGCCTAAATAGTGGCGAAGTTGCAGCAGGTAGTCCCTGGCCTTTTCAAGGAGATGCCTGGATGGGGTGGAAAGTAGCCAGTCGTCTAGGTATGGAAATGGTCTCAGGTGAGATGCTACCACTGCCATACACTTGGTGAACACTCTAGGGGGCTCTAGTGAGACTAAAGGTCAGGGCTCTGAAATGACAGTGACTGGCCTCCAGCTGAAAGCGCAGGTATCTTAGGGAGCATCTGTTTATTTTGATGTGAGAGTACATATCCTGAACACTGACAGAACACATCCAATCATCCTTTCGTATGAATAGCAGAATGGACTGAACCATGGCCATCCAGAACATGGAGTTCTTTACAAACTGATCGAGTCTGCTGAAATCCAGAATTGGTCACAGGTCCCCTTGTCTTTTTTGGCACTAAAAACAACCTACAGTAAGTTCCAAATCCTCTCTGATCTGGTGGGACCTCTTGGATGACTCATGTCTAGCAGCTTTTGAATTTCTAAGGCTAACTCCCACTGACTGGGTGGAATGTTGGGGAGTCCCTTCTTTTTGGTTGGTGGGATTTGCAAAAACTGAATAGAATTAGCCTATGGGTATAATCTTAGGATCATACGAAGTTACTAGGCATAAGGGTCTAAGGCCCTTACAAGGCTAGCCAAATTCTACCCTACTGCCCCTATCGAAGAGGGACAGAAGTGGAACCCCTGAGGTGAATTTATGGTTACCCATCCAGTCGTCCAGATTACGTTTGAAGAGATCCAATGAGGTGCTATGACATGAAGTGGAGTCTGTTCCAAAGGTGTGTTAACTTCTGGGAGACAAATCTGTCCCTCCAGAAGAATCTATTAATGTCACACACAAGGTTAATGTCTTTAGAGCAAGTAACCTGTGTACCATTTGACTTATGGATGTGTAGCATTTCCAAAAAGCAGGGTCAGAGACTGCTTTGTATGCAAGGCAGAGATTGCCTCTAAGTTGTATGCATGAAACATATTAAAATGACAGTGATTTCAGATAATCCATATAGGACAGATGCTGAAGAACTTGAATTTTCCTTGTGAGGATCCTTTGTGGACCAATGAATA